>NW_027470885.1:0-31571 GCF_051020765.1 Lasioglossum baleicum | reverse complement strand
GATCAGAAAGCTCCAAGGAACTAATGTATTCATACCAAGTATATAAAAAACAATGTATGTGAGATTATATCTGAAAAGATAAGAGATCTTTAAAATTGTATAAATTTTTATAAACTTAGATTAAACTAGAGGAATATGTAACATATGTTCATATTAACGAATAAAACTATTTTAAATTGGTTTTACTTGTCAGAAGGTTCATATTGCTTTAAAAATGGTTTTGCATCTGGAACAGAAATATTTGGATCATCAGCTTCAGTTTCTAAATCATCTTCAAATTCACTATCCGATGCACCTCTTAGCAAAGGCCTTCTATTGATAGAATAGGACATAATGAAACTAAAAAATGTAAAAAATTAATTGTTACGCAAAACTTCTAAATGCGATCATTATATATTATATTTAATATGACAAATTAAATGAATTTGTTATAAAATTATAAATTTGTATATTCAATAAAGTTAATTTAACACAATTACACTTATTTTGTACTTACAATATGATATAGGAAGCTGCTACAAAATTTGTACTTAATAATTCATACACATATCAAACAATAATTATTCACATTTTGATAGATAACTAATATCAGCTCTTCTAAATATTATTGCATTGCACGTATTACTGAAATTGCCGGAGACCATGTTTAATAAACCATGTCTGGAAAACGATTGATAATATTTTCAATACATTGTTTTAAAATCCCGAGAGACTTGACATTATATATATATATATAAGTCATTTCCTTGACCACCTGTGACTAAGCACAGATACAAAGCCAAATGCTATGGCATTAGTATTATAATAATCCTAATGTTCTGCGTTTTTCATTATGTACTTGTTTACATCTACAGATGCAAGAACAGCTGGTACAGTACATAAATTAGACACACCGTATTAGTGGCAATGACGTATTGTTAAAACAATGCAATGCATCGTGTAAAAAACATACACAAAGTAGGTTTCAAGTTTAGTATTACTTATTTTAATGATAAAAATTGACCTTTACGTTGTGCATAATGAACGGTAATTTAACCGATCAAATATAACGGGTTATTTATTTTTAATGGATGCGTATACCGATATATATACATGTATCTGTACACTGTATAGATCCTACCATTGATTAGTGAAAAAGAAGAGGTTCAAGTCCAATGTTATTCGAGTTTGCATACTGGTGCAACGTAAGGACAGATCTGCAGGGAAGTATATCAGTAGATTTTATGTAGATTATATATCTAAAAAATCATATTCTAAGTCCAATGTGAGACAAATTTATTATTTGTAAATGTAGTGTGTTTAGTAAATTTGATGAGTGGTAAATGCGATATTTATCGTAAATCTTTCGTAATATGAACGTGTGATGACATTACAATAAACTACAAAAATGTATTGTGCATTACGAAAATGGTAAACATGTTTGTTCGATTATATTATCAAAACACAATTATATCATATCATTTTTTTTTTATTTAAAACGAATTAACGACCATGTTTTCATAGTTTTTGTAGGAAAAATGCAGTAAGAGCTTTAAGTACGGGTGAAGTATCTACTGCACTACGACCTTTTTATTTTACCGTGCATCCCGATCTATTTGGACAATATCCCACACAAAGAGTAAATATATTAATTTATGATATCTTTTAAAAACTAGATTTTAAGATAATAAATGATTTAAGTCAATCACGCGTCGGCAACGCAGTTTATCGTTTGATTATAGTTAAGATTATTTATAGAAGAAAGGAAGTGCAATGATTATTGTATATGTGTATGCATATAATGTTTTTATATAAATAAATCTATTACATTATGAAAAAGCTAACACAATTTCTATAAGTTACAAGATGATAATTCAAATACATATTAAATACATTAAATATAATTTTTATAATTTTGAATGTTTCAGACAGTAAATGAAAATTCTTTAAAACAGTTAAGTTCCATTATAGAAAATTTACAACAACAAAGACCAGTAAGGCCTACAACTTTACCATTCTATTTACGTTCCAAAAATGAAAAAGAACTTAAAGCTGGAAAATTTACTTTAGTTCAGATACAATTAAAAGAAAAAGATCTAAGACAAACTATACTCTCTATTTTGAAGACATGTGATTTGCCAACAACATTTGTAGATCAAATTGAAGAACAAAAACCACCAGGAAGTACACAGTACAAATCAAAATTTTGGCAAAGAAAAGGTGTTGGAGAAGATATAGATTTTTCAGAACTAGAAGATGATCCCATTTATGCATCTATTTTAATGAAAAAGAAAATTAATGCAGAACCTGACACTCTTAAGTAAGATATTATTAATTCTTTTTATTTTATTGATTATAATATTGAGAAATTTTAATTAATTATGGTTTTATAGGGCATATTTAGACAAACATATTACTGAAGTACATGTGAAATTAGAAGCATGTAGGCCAATTAGAGAGGAAGTACAAAAGTTAGAAAAAATATTATGCTCTGAATTAGGTTTAAAAAATATTATATGGGACTGTGGATGGAACATAGCTCATTACAGAGGATGTTTATTAGCTTTTAAAGCATTAGCTGAACATCATCCTGAACCAATGGAGGTACTCAAAAATAGGACACTTGTGTTTGCTAATGATACAGGCATTAGCTTAGAAGGAAATGTTATGTTAAATTCAGGTGAAGTTAGGCACAATTGGCTTGATGTAAGGATAAATTATTAATTATAATTATTATTTATGTAACATTTATTACACATTTAATTTTATTAAATAAATATCTATTTTTACAGTTAGTTAAAAATATTCAGAAGTATGATGTGGTATTATTAAGATTACCAGCTTTTGAAAGGCAGTTTCACAAGTGCTTCTTGACATTAAAGTTGGTCGACGGTGCGTAATACAACATATTAATTGAGTAAGGGTAAGGCTCAGGGTACTCTATATGTGCAGGAAATTCATGCCGAAAGTAATGGTTAGCCAGTATGAACGTCAGCTTCGACAACTTACTACAACCCTCTCAGATTACCGAGGACGACGGAATTATCCGAAAGTGTGGCCAGCTAGTTTATCTGCTTATGAAATTGTAATTGAAGCGTTAGTATTACCTGTGATATTTAACATATCATATGTATTTCCTTTCTGTTTATTTGTAAATAGGATATAAATTTAACTGATTCAATTTATTTGTAAGTATAATGTATTATCAACTTAAAGTAAGGTATGAATAATTAAGTGAATATTACTTTCAGTGAAGCAGGTCCCCTAATGCTCTCTCCTACTGGACAATTTATAGTTCCATCTTCATGTCCAAGTTTCCTTTTAGTAAACTTTATTACTGATAATTTAGAAGAAGCTACTAAGAGATTACATCATTATAATAAGTAAGATCATCTTATGATCTAGCTTAAGAAATTTATTCATTCTTTTAAATACTATCTCTTTTACAGCATAAAACATGTAGAACGTGAACTTCATGATAAAACTGTCCAAGAATTGGGATTGACAGTTTTAAATAAGGATGATAGTATTACCCCTGATTTAATGATACAATGTTGCGAACGTTTATTATTGCATAAAAAGATTTTAGCTCCTTTACTGAAAGGTGTTATGCTTTGGATAACACATTATTATTCTGTTATGAGTGATGGTGTATTATGTATTCCATGGGATTGGAAATTGTAGAACTTAACATAGAGTATTTGTTGATATTTGTTGATCTTTCTTTACTGCACTCTATTTTAATGTCAATTGATAGAACAATTATGTTAAGAAAGTGTATGAATTATGATTAATTGATAATAATTAGAATGTAGGTTATACGTGTGATAAACAAATTTTAAATGTATATAAGAAAAACAATTAACCTAAAGAATTGCACAAAGCAAATAACCCCTTTATTATGCTTTGTAAAATACAATTTATAATGTGATTAGTTTATCATATCTTGTAAACTTTTTTTTGCACGTCATGTGTAACTAATTATTCATTTTAATAAATTGTATATGAACTTTTAAATTTAGAGAAATATAAAAAAAATGAATATTTTATAAAATCACGCAATACAAATACATATGTAAAAGAATTAAAAATAAAAAATTTTTTAATCAACGTTGCAGTTTATTTAAGTAAGATAATAATAAATTATCATAAGAATTATACAAACCTACGTAATTTAAATTTAAATTTCTAATATATAAAACTATAAAAATGTTTCCTGACTTGCGCGTAACATCTCATACCAGTCATTAGGAAATATGCATATATATATTTTTATATATATATAAGCACTTATATACTTTTGATTAAACGTTTCGTGGTGGGGCGAGACCGTTAGACGCCTTGTGATTTAATATAAAACTAGCATCATGGCCGTCACGTTGTTATGACAAGAGATACGTCAAATCTGTAATATTTCTCAAAACAGACTGAACCGGCTGTTTTCGTATCTCTTGATTTCGTTATAGTTAAAAATTGTTCCTGAATTATTCATGTACACGCAAACAATAAAAATGCCGGTCCAGAAGGATTCAAATATCGTGAAAATTGCTGTTGAGATGACGGACCAAGTAGCACAACTCATTGAATTTAATCAAAAACATCCTCTTACTGGAATCATTCAGGTATCTAAAAGCAAATGTTAATTTAATATATTTATAAATATAGTAAATGCACAATTTTATCAGTAGTCTTTAAGAAAATTAATTTCAAGTTATATATATTAATATAAGGATTTATAAAACGCAAATAATATATTTTATTTTTGTTAGGAACTATGCAATGGGTGGGGTCTTTCTGATCCTGAATCATATTCATTACAATTTTCAGATAATAATAATCACAATTATATCACAGAAAAAAATCGTAATGAAGTAAAAAATGGTAGTATTTTAAGATTAGAATTCTCCCCCTCAAAAACAGCTTGTGATATCTTAACAAAACTTAACAATGGGACTATGGAAGAAAAAACTGTTGCTTTGCAGAAATTAAGCACTCTTAGCACAGATATGACATTTGCATTAGAATTTATTAACAAGCAAGGATTAGCTTTAATTATATCACAGGTATTTCAAATATTAAATCTTTAACTAAATTATATTACTTTATAATCAATTATAGTTTATACATCTGTTTAAAGGTTGAAGGTGAAAAATATAAAGGAAATGCACTTGCATATTCACTTCAATCATTTGTAGAACTAATGGATCATGGAATTGTATCATGGGATATATTAGAAACACCCTTTATTAATAAAGTAGCAAGTTACGTAAACAATCAAGCTGTAATCCAAGATACCAGTATTATTGAAGCTTCACTTAGCATTCTTGAAAATATAGTATTAAATTCTTCGGGAAAATATGGACAAGTTGAAAAAGAAGTGACTTTTCCTAATTTGGTGATGCATTTACAAAGTGCACGTCCACAGATACAACAAAATGCAATAGCTCTAATAAATGCTTTATTTCTTAAGGCTGATTTATCAAAACGTAGAGTTGTTGCTGCAACTCTCCAGTCTAAACAAGTTAGAAATTTATTTTTAACAAATATCATACAATCTACAGGCCAGGTATGAAATATGAAATCTTTTTTTTACAATATATATGTACAAATTTGCAATAGAATCAAATTTTAACATAGGTTGGTGCAGAAATGGCACATCAATTGTATGTATTACAAACACTTATGTTAAGTCTGTGGGAACAGCGTATGATGACAAATATGGATCCACAAGATCAAGATGCACATGACAAAATTAAAGAACTTCGAAGAATTGCTTTTGATACTGAAGGGGCCATAGGTGGAGACGTTACTGCTAGAAAACAAGGTCTTTTTGCTAAAGACTACAAAAAACTGGGTTTTAAATATGATATTAATCCTGCTCTTGATTTTACTGAAACTCCTCCTGGCATGCTCGCTTTAGATTGCATGGTCTATTTTGCACGGAATCATACTGAAGCTTACACTAAAGTTGTTCTAGAAAACTCTTGCAGAGCAGATGAACATGAATGTCCTTTTGGTAGGACAAGTGTGGAACTTGTTAAATTACTTTGTGAAGTAAGTATAAAACAGTGTAAATAATTTGAACAAATTAAATTTATTATTGAATTTGATTAGGTTCTACGTATTGGAGAAGCACCCAGTGAACAAGGGCAGTCATATCACCCTATGTTTTTTACACATGATCATCCATTTGAAGAGTTCTATTGTGTATGCATAATTCTTCTAAATAAGACCTGGAAAGAAATGAGAGCCACTACTGAGGATTTTGTAAAAGTGTTCTCTGTTGTAAGAGAGCAGATCACAAGAGCACTCCAGTGTAAACCTACAGGATTAGATAAGTTCAAAAATAAATTACAACAATTAACGTATTCAACGATTACTAATTTATGGCAACAAGAAAGAACTAGTAGAGAAGAATGGGAAAGTCATGCAAGGCCAATAGTTGAACTGAGAGAACAAATTACACCTGAAATTTTAGAACTCATTCAACAACAACGCTTAGGATTTTTAGTAGAAGGCACTAGATTTATGAAATACAGTGCCAGAGGACAGGTAATTATTGTTATTCCATAGAATATTGTAGTTACATAAAATAACTTCTAGTTGCTTCATGTTTGTAACAAACATTGTAATATAGAGAATCAAGGATAAATTCTGGTATGTTCGGCTTTCACCAAATCACAAAGTATTTCATTATGGTGATTGTGATGAAAAATCAGTACCAACAATAGATGAACTTCCTACAAAATTAGCTGTTGTTGAAATTCGTGCTTTACTGACTGGCAGAGATTGTCCACATATGAAGGATTTGCAAAGACGAAAAACTACGCATCAATTAGCATTCTCTTTAATCTTAGATTCTGTAGAAGTTTCAAGCTTAGATTTTGTTGCTCCTGATGAACAAGTTTTCGATTATTGGACCGATGGTATTAACGCTTTACTTGGTATGTAGTATCATTATTTGTAATTTAGATTACCTTTTCTACAGATCCAAAGAAATATACGTTATTTACAGGTAACAGAATGACCAGTAAAGAGGCGGAAAATGACTTGGAAACATTATTATCTATGGATATTAAATTGAGACTCTTGGATACAGAAGGGATTGATATTCCTCAAGATCCGCCTGCGATTCCCGACCCTCCGCCAAATTACGATTTTTGCTACGAATTGAAGTAAAAATTTCGTCTTATACTTAATAGTTATTATAAAAATTCAACTTAAGATTTATTGATAACAAAATGCTTAGGTATTTACCAAAACAAAAATCAATTTTTAATCCAAACTATGATTTTTATACAAACAAATCATTTTTAGCATTTCTACAGTATTGTATCAACACAATACGCAAAACTTTTAATTATATGAATTAAATCATAGGTATTTTAATTAGGTAAAAGAACGCAGTATATTTTACCAAAGATACATTTTACATATACCAATTTTATATATATATATAACATTTGCAAAATTATTTGTATATATCAATTTATATTTACATAATAGTATATCTTTTTTTATTTAATAGTAATAAGAGGAATTAAAAAATGAATATTATACATGATTCTTTTAGTAAGTTTTGTAATCGAATCATTATAATCATGACAAAACATTGTTTTAAATCATGTTGAATAGACATTTTTGAAGAAATTATGATATTAAAGATGTAGTAAATTTTTAAATAGAACTTAATAAATTATTTATTGAATCATCCTTTTTATTCAATACCACAAGTAAAAAGCTATAATATTAAAAGCAATAATCATGAAGATTATGTGCAGGTACATATGTTACAGTCAATATAATGTTAATTGTATAATTAATGACATCTTTACTTTCTTAAAGGTGCAGCATTACTAAAAAAATAATAATTACCATTTAATATTATTTACATGATATCTTCTGAAAGTATATGATAGTTTTGAGGATCATTTGCTTGATGGTTTGGTGGACAAAGAAAGAATTCAATAAAATTAAGAACAGGTCCCCTACTGAAGGGGTTTAAATATCTCCCTTTCTTGTCTCTTAAATACGAATATCGTTTGTAATTGAACATTTCATTTGTAGTTAAATTCATACATGCATGCAATAGCTGTAAGGAATAGGAAATTGTTATAAGTTTGAATAAGTATGATATTTGATATTAAAACAAAAGAAATTTTTATATTTACTGAAGTGCATGTTAAAATCCATCCAAGTCCACAGAATACTAATGCTTCTAATACTCCTAATACATATAATAATTGGATTCCTTCAATTGCCATACAGTAGCAAGCAAAATAAATAGTAAATGAACAGTTTATTGCTACACACATAACAAAAAGAAAGAACCACATTCTGTAATAATAATCGATTAATTATAATCAATAGCTTAAGGAATAGAGGAACAGAAATTGGATTGTATTGTATTCATAATTAGACATATATAAATTGCCTCATAATTTACCTGTTTCTCAAACCAACACAATTATATATAAATGGACAATGATGATCAAAATATGTAACACATCTATTACAGATTCTGCAATGTTTAGCTCTCAGAGGCCTAAAACATCTACAACTATGACATAAACGAGATAATACTACATTCCTTTTTTTCCATTTATCATAATATGGAATCTGAAATATAAAAGTATTTAATAAAATAATTATACAATACTTTATAGAAAATAATGAAATTATAAAATACCTGTTTAATTGCTCTATAGTAGGTTTCAGTATTCTGTGGTACATAGCCAGGATCTCTTCTATTTGCCACAATCCATGAGATCCACATAACAATATTCCAATAAATAAAGCAATAATGACTACCACGTAAAAGATTCCATGTCAATGGAATACATTTTAATAAATACATTGGATATCCCCATAAAAGAACAGATATCATAAATAGTAATATAGGACCTTTACTATTTCCAGCCCCACCAAATAGCAATGCCCTTAAAAGAGAAAAAGATATCAATATATTAGTTTATCAAATGTTTCGAAAAATTCTTCGTAAAAGACAAAATACAAACCAAAGTTCATTAATAGGTGGAATCCATCTAGCTCGCCGTTTCTGTTCAGCCTGTAATATTCTTACAATCTCCGAATGCCGATGACTTTTCGCTAATTGTAGCGGTGTTTTACCATTTTTGTCACGAGGTTCTAATTCAATTTTGCTTTTTTCACATAATATTTTAACGCAACTGACGTTTCTAGAAAGACATGCTAAATGGAGTGGAGTGGATCCAAAGTAGTCTGGCTTTTGTAAATCTACCCCACTATACATAAGTAATCTTATTAATTCTGCATGCCCTTTATATGCAGCCCAATGAAGGGCAGTGTCTCCATTTATATCTGTTAAATGTCCTAGTGCACCAGATCCTAATAAAAATGCTGCTGTTGCAAATTTTCCAAACATACACGCAGTCATGAGTGGTGTTAAACCTTTAAAATCTGCTGCATTAACAGCAACCCCTGCCTAAAAACGATTGAAAATAATTTAAATATTTATTATAAGTTAATAAATATACTTATAATTTCGTGTAATATGAAAATTGTATGTCAATTGTATGCCACGTAAATTATTAATTTACATACCTTTAGTAGTAGCTGAACTATTGCACTATGACCTTTCCGACAAGCCCAATGTATCGGTCTCGGTCCTTGAGTTCCAAGACATGAAAGGTCAACTGGTCCATTTCGTTCTATTAAGTATCTCATTACCTGCAACGTAATAATAAGTAGTTCTTTTTTTTTATCAAAAAGCAATATTTTCTCCGCAAATAAAAGTCATTATACCAACTAACTTCAATATTTCCATCCAGAGCAGCCCAATGAGCGGGTGTATATCCCCATTCATCCCTCGCACTTAGGACACTTAAACCGTTCTTTTCTACCAACTCATCGACTGCTCCAATTTCACTGAAAGAATGTTTCAATTATTTAATTGACTTTAAAATTTACTCGTACAAATAAAATTATATTCAAGAATGCAATACTATATAATTCAGTACCTAGATCTAAGAAGTTCGAAAATTCGTTTCGTTTCATCCGATGGTGTTTGACCCGGAGCAGTTTCATCTGTATAAATATTATCGTCGGGGCCATTTCTTGATTGTAATTCAGAGCCTTTAGCCGATCCTTGGCTTTGATGAGTAGTGCTAGAAATTGGAGTATTCGGTAGATGCCCGACCATGTCGGGATCGGGACTTAATTCCCATACGGATCTTGCTGCACCCGGCCCTGTTACAGGGCTTACAGGATACACCTGAAATTAACGTTTGTCTCAATTAGAGTTTAAAAATTACAAATATGTAATCAATAATTTAATTTCTGAAATGTTTAATTTCAATTCAAAACTTTGCATTCCCATATAAATGTTTTAATCTGAATTTCCTTAATTAGAAAAATCGTTATTTACTTTAACCAACTAATAGGAAATTATATTTTACTCTCTATACATTTCACTGTTTTCATATATATGTATATATATATTATATTTTTACGTAACAAAGATTTTCTGTTTGTAACTTACTTTGCAAAGCGTTGCGAGTTCCGAATTTACACGCTCGTGATCGGAAGGTGTCCTAAAGGATGCGCCCTGTACAGAAGTTGTTCCACCTTCCGGAACGGTTAGTCACAAGGAAATATTTGGTCCAACCATGTCTTTTAATTCTTTTTCTGTTATGCACTATTTCGTTCACTATTGTAACTCTTAGAACAATACTTTCGTAATACAGAGTATATCAAGTTAGAAACAGCAGTATCCGCATTTCCGAATGAGACGACTATCGTTATATGATATTGCGCATTCAAATCAATATCGTATTGAATAAACGCCTGCGTACTAAAACTAGCAAAGCCACGAAAGTCATACTATTTTACTTTTTAACATTTTTATCAAGTATAGTTATATACACTTTCGTACTGCTATTGCAATATATTTTGTTTTTGTACAATTATTAACATGATATTTCGAAAACTTATGACGAATAAGATTTACAATAAATAAAAGATTTCATTATTAAATTTTAATAATATAACGATGTTTTTTGATGAATATTTTAATTTAAATATTTATATGATACACTGTTATAATCCAAAAATTAAAAAGAAAAATGTTGCTCCAATTTTGAATGTGTATCATAAGATATAACTAGATGGCGTCGGATAAACTACTGTCTTTGGTATACAAAGTGTGATTTGCGATTTGGAAGCTATCTGATTTTCAATGTAATTTTGTTGTAATGATTAAAATATTGCTAGATTTCATTTGTTAGAGTAATATGGCACCCACCATTCAAACTAATGGTAACACAACCGAACGTGATAAACGTACGGCAAGACCAGCAGAGAAAAGGTAAAAATTCGATTATAACCTATTCTTTATTTTCATATTATATTCCCTTTTATTATTTTTATTTCAGATCAGAGTTAATATGTAGAGTTAAATATTGTAATACATTACCTGATATACCATTTGATCCAAAATTCATTACATATCCTTTTGAATCTACTCGGTAAGATCACATTTTTAAATATCAACAATATTTTGGATACTGTATAATTGAGTAATATTTATAGGTTTATACAGTATAATCCAACATCACTGGAACGTAACTATAAGTATGAAGTACTCACAGAACATGACTTAGGTGTAGAAATTGATCTTATAAATAAAGATACGTATGCTGGAGATGTAAATGCTCAGTTAGATCCTGCTGATGAAAAACTTCTAGAAGAAGATGTCCTTACTCCACAAGATTCTAAAAGATCTAGACATCATGCTAGAAGTGTATCTTGGCTCAGACGTACTGAATATATTTCCACAGAACAGACTAGATTTCAACCACAAACTGTGGATAAAGTTGAAGCTAAAGTTGGTTATAGCATCAAGAAAAACTTCAAAGTAAGCGTTAATATTTATATGCTTAATTTATATTGAATGAACTTTTTATTTGATATATGAAACTCTACTTTTATTCTTATATTCATAGGAAGAAACATTATATATGGACCGTGAAAGTCAAATAAAAGCTATAGAAAAAACATTTGAAGATAATAAGAAATCAATTGAAAGACATTACAGTAAACCAAATGTAGTACCTGTAGAAATTTTGCCAGTATTTCCAGATTTCAAGGTATTTTAAATACTTCTACTTAATATAGATATTTTGATGTTTTATTATGTTTTTATTTACTTTTTTCAGCTATGGAAATATCCTTGTGCACAAGTCATATTTGATTCAGATCCAGCTCCAACTGGACGTTCGGTTCCAGCTCAAATTGAAGAAATGTCACAAGCTATGATACGGTAAATTTGTATTTTATATAGTTTGTTAATTATTTTGTAGTATTTTATTACATATTATAACAGAGGTATTGCTTTAGGGGTGTGATGGATGAAAGTGGTGAACAATTTGTAGCATACTTCTTACCATTGGAAGAGACATTAGAAAAGCGTAGAAGAGATTTTACAGCTGGTATTGACTATGCAGATGATGAAGAATATGAATATAAAATGGCTAGAGAATATAATTGGAATGTTAAGAGTAAAGCTTCAAAGGGATACGAAGAAAATTATTTCCTTGTTATAAGACCAGATGGGGTATGTTCTATATTAAAGTAATAAGTAACAAAAGATTAGTTAGATGTAATAAAAATATATACTTTTATTACTCGCATTACAGGTGTATTATAATGAGTTAGAAACACGAGTACGTCTTAGCAAGCGTCGTCAAAAAGTTGGACAACAACCGAATAACACGAGGTTGATAGTGAGACATCGGCCGCTTAATGCTACTGAATTTAAAATGCAAAGATATAGAGAAAAACAATTGGAACCACCAGGAGAAGAAGATGAGGATGAAGAAGAAGAAGAAGAAGAGGAAGAAGAAGAACCTCAGCAAGAAGTTGAGAAAACAGAGGAAAGAGGTCAGTAGTATTATACGGAATTTATTGTTTATATATCTTACATATTTTAAATGTATTATTGAATTTTATTTTAGAAGGATCTGAAAATGAGGCTGAATCCAGGGCATCGTCGAGAGCATCTTCCAGAGTATCCAGTAGAAAATCTCGCTCTCGTTCAAAATCGGGTTCTAGATCGAAATCTCGTTCTGCGTCACCATCAAAGTCTCGATCTGCTTCTCGTTCACGTTCTGAATCGCAGTCCCCTTCTAGATCGCGTAGCAAATCACGATCAAGATCTGGTACTCCTCAGTCTAGGAACTCTTCTAAATCAAGATCTCGATCAAAATCACCTTCGAGATCTCGTTCTGGATCTCCAGCCAAATCTCGATCTGGATCTCCATCGAGTTCGAAATCTAGATCAAAGTCGAGATCCCTTTCACGATCAAGATCAGCTAGTGGCAGTGGAAGTGAATCTGGTAGTGGCAGTGGTGAAAGTGGTTCTGAAAGTGAATAAATGATAAAAATTGGAAATGATCTACCATTATATGTATATACTGATTGTTATAAATGTAAAATGTAGTACATACGGTCAAAACTTTTTTAATAATAAAAAAATGATCGATAAAGAAGGTTACACTTCCTTATAATCATTATGTTTAGTATAAAAATATGCCGATAGAGTGCAGTTCAAGTTCTGTTGCGTTCACCTGCAAACCTCTTTTGACTAGCATTGCATCATCAGCATGACGTATCCAAAGTATGTTTTACCGTAACACGCATGGCGTATTACTAGCAACAAAAGTTTCAATATTGAAGTTTTCAGAGTGATATGAAGTCAAAAACGTAAAGATTTACATAAAGCATAAAAAGTAAGTAAAAATTAATATACAGAAAACGCATTTTTCATACTATGAGACTACAGTGTTCTAAACGTTTAAAATATACTGTGTATTCTAAAAACATTGACTTCGACTTATATGACGCACTGCTTGATATGCATTCGTAGTTGTATGTATATCACATGCACTACGTGTAGCGCTTTAACTCACTACGTAAACATATAATAAAAAAAATATTTAAATAAGTTTAATGTATTTGATTTAGAAGTTCAGTAATATATTTTGTGCAGAAGTAGTACTTATATTCAATGTTGTTATTATTTTTAATCTTTTAGTTTTTAAAAATTATAGTCTCGTAAATTCTTAAATTGAATACACTTCTTTAAATTAATTATAGATGGCACCAAAGAATAAAGAAAATAATACATCTGGAAATAAGAAGAAGAGACAAGTTTCCGAAGAAGAAGATGATGAAGACTATCGAAGACGTAGAGATAGGAATAATCAAGTAAATAAAAGTAATTAAATATTTTATTGAAAATGTAATATAAATATTTGTTTAACGTTTTATTTTCTTTATAGGCTGTTAAACGTTCTAGAGTTAAAAGCAAATTACGAACACAGCAAACATTAGAACGTGTAAATCAATTAAAAACAGAAAATGAATTACTCGAGGAAAAAATTAAAATGCTTACAAAAGAATTAGGATTTTTGAAAGACCTTTTTCTTGCACATGCAGGTATGTTTATATTAGGATTATTTAATTTTTTTTTTATAGCTCTTAGTATGTTTGTACATTATATTTATAACTGTAGGTTCAAGTCAGCATTCTGTGAATTTTCAAGATGTAGACTTGAATGCTCTTCTGGCTGAAGACACAAAATCTGTGGAACACGCGAAAGAGGCATCTAACCCATAGGTCATAACTAATTCCACGTGAAACAAGAAACGTGGTATTGATCAGATCTGAAGATGCACCTTGGTTCGTCTATTTCTAGTAAACTGTCAGATATCTTGGAAAGATATCTGACTGTAATTGACTTTTACTGAATTTGAGATGCATGAAATTTTAGTGTATGCAGCTCATTGCATGTGAAATTCATTATTATTGGAATCTCAAGTACTGAATGAGAAAAGGTACAAAATTCAAATACTAAAAATTTAACATTGCATGTAGAGGTAGGAATTGTTTTCAGTGGAGGAAATGACAATATGTTATATGAAGATGGAGAGATATTGTATCGAAGAAGGAGATAGGTGTATAACAGAGCATGTGTATGATACATTTAAGCGTTTAAGTTTAGAATGATAAACAAACTCAATAATTCCACAGGGAAAATATTTTATGTATTTCGTAAATTTTTATTTTTTATGATATTATACATAAGATACAACTGTGAATTATAGCTACTTATAATAACATTATTTTAATCATTCCATTATAATTGAATTATCAACATTTATCGTTATATATTTTATGCAACTGGGACATCAAACAGAAAGTTTCATAAGGTATATTACGACAAAATCTTTTTTTAAAAAGCTATATTACTATAGAAGAATGTTCATTGTTACAAAGTGTATAAATTGTCAAGAGTATTTTTAAATGAAATAAAACAAAGTACCTGAAGTTACAAGTATTTATTCTATGTGTAAATAAATTTAAATCGAAAAGGGGGACGCACTTTTAATGAAAATAAATAATATAGATTTCCCCTAGAAAAACACCTGTCATCATTCAGTTACTAGATTCAATGTTGACTTCAGTGATTTGAGTTATATTTTTAACTCTGGCATGAGTTTTAATATTCAAAGTAAATAATCGTACAACTAAAAGGAAAATTTGGATATGGGGAAAACAACGAGAGTAGTTGTTTGTGGAATGAAAGGTGTCGGAAAGACTGCGTTATTGGAACAACTTATATACGGGAATGTCAATGTCAAGACAGTAAGAATTTAGGTTATGTTTGAACAAAATCAGTTGTAAAAGAACATTTGTATGTTATATACTGTTTTGTAATTTTAAATTCACAATTTGACCATAAATGAAATTAACATAATATTACATATTTATTTTATGAAAATTATATTTTGTAATGTAATAGGAAATTCATCCTACAATCGAAGATATTTATGTTGCAAACATAGAAACGGACCGTGGCACGAAGGAAAAAGTGCGATTTTATGACACGGCGGGGTTGGAATCTCTTCAAAATAATGCAAATAATCAGCAATTACCGCGGCATTATCTCGGTTTCGCAGATGGATACGTTCTAGTTTATGATACTGCTAAACCAGAATCTTTAGATGTACTTTTTCCACTGAAAAAGGACATTGACAAAAATAAAGACAAAAAGGAAATAACCGTGATCGTTATTGGAAATCGAAGTAAAACAGAAGAAGAGTCTCATAGTTTGGAGAATACAGCAAGCAAGGCTGCAAATTGGTGTACAAGAGAGAAATTGAAACATTATGAAGTAAATGTTATGGATAGGGGAAGTTTGTTTGAAGCATTTGTTAATTTATCCTCTAGATTGAATCCTCCTACCAATAAGAGTACATTCCCTCAATTAAGTATGGGTAGAAAAAATATCAAAGTTGAAGGCCCTTAATTAGATTTATTTATAACTTACTTAGATGTTCGTATTACCAATGTTAGTGGCATTCTTTTAATCACTGACACTGGTTCGATTGTTTAGTATGCTCAAATAATTTTTGTACAAAATAAGCGTATACTCAAAGGATAATGTACTTACAGCATCTGTTTGTTTAGGTGCTTATAGTATTGTATATGTATAATATTAGTTTTTCTTAAGATATTGTTCAATTTTATGTACAATATATTGTGCATTTAGTTCCTTGTTTGTACTTAAAGTAGATGCATATATATATATATATATAAAAAATATATATATATATACATATACTATCGAATTATCGATCGTAAATCGCAATTATCTTCATTCGTACTGTTTGCTTGTTATAAAAACTTCATGTATAATACACATATGGGTCACTGAAGCGATACGATTTACCATTCAATCGGCTTTTTCAATTTCCGTAAACAAATATTCGTTCCGAACACGTAATCCCACAGTTTACTGCTAATACCATAACCTGAAGAAGACAATTTTCGTTTATAATAGATTTGTCTAACGTTTTCGAGGTAAAAAGAGTGTTACCTAAGTCATGATGTAAGAAATGATGATAGTTATGCCTTCTTTTCAATTGATACATATATGTTCCGTCTTTTGGCGCGCCATGATGTAAATAATAATGTATTAAATCATAAAAAATATAGCCTATGGAACAAAACATTTTTTATTAATGCATAATTAACGTTCTTAATAGGATTATCAAATCTATATATGTGTATCCTTGACATTACCTGTCAATGTTCCAGCCATTATAAACGAAATCGCCGTTTGCGGAAACAGCAATTCATAAATACACATTAAACATTTTGTAATTATTAAAGCTGGAAGAGGAGGAAATACTAGTCTCCTACCATCAAATGGTGCCTGTGAAAAAAAATGTTCACTTATCGATTTTATTCGATTTTCACTTATCAAATTATTTTCTTGTCGCTTTTTCTTTCTTTCTTTTTTCTTTTTTTTTTTTAGAAATAGAACGAATTCAACGATTAACTATTAATTTTGTACTTGTGATGAACGCCATGAAGCAGAAAATGAAAGGAAATAAGTAATTTAGAGTTAGTAGCTGGTGTAAAGTGAAAAAGTTTACGGTGAAGTATATATTCTATAAGGCTCCACAAAAATATACCTAGTACGTACGAGATTATAGATTCGAACAAAGTGGTTCCTGGAAATGACGAAAAATTAGTAGAATGTACATAATAATGAAATTACAGTAATTTTATGGCAAATTATATAGGAAGAAGTGGAAAGAAGCGGTTATGTTTAAAAATTGTTAAAAATGTGGAATTTTATAACATATGCAAAAATCATCTAAATCGGTGATGTCTACATTTTTCTAAATTTATAACGATCGATCATCCTTTGGGTAAACCGATAATGGTATATTTCAATTGTTTCGTAGCAATTGTTGCTTCGTTTCTAGCCACCGTGGTTACTTCGTGTATTTAATAAAGTAAAAGAAGAAACGAAGAAAATTCAACGGGTGAGATATAATTACCGGTATTATTGGCGATATTGTTCATCCATCCTGTATAAACGAAATAGATAACAATTGGGATCCATACGATCGGGATTAGGTACCACGGAGTAATTGTCATGCTTTCTAAGATCTTTGACTCGAAAAGTTTAATATTACGATTCACTGGTAAATTGACCCACTCGTAATATCGATGACCTAACGAACCTACTTGTGGAAGTATAGCTGCGTTCCAATCGATCAGGTTCTATAAACGTTTAAATGAAACCATGGTCAGTTGGCAAGTCTCTGTGTTTTCCTTACGTTTTCCTTAAAGCGTAAAACAGAGGCGAAACAATTCGACAGGAATATCAGGTACCTTTCTAAGCTTCACTCTTGTACTCACCTCATATTTCTGGTACGTTTTTTGATTTTTCAACGTGAACTCTTCCAACAGGTGAAACGCCGCTTTCGAGTGAGGATTCTCTTGGAATATTTTATCTAAGCTTCGATTCTTAAACGAATCGAACACCTTTTTCCCGCCGGGATGGTAGAAAAGAAAGTCGCGTACGTCGTACAATTGATTTTGGTACTTAACGAGAAACTCATTGTTATTCTCGTTATTCTCGATCGATTGTGTTTCAGATTTCGATTGTTCGGCACGATCGCGTATGTCGCAGCCTGTATTCGCCGGGCCCGCCATGAAATCGATCAAGTCACTTACTATCGGTAACTCTTTTCGCAAGGAAATGATATTGCACGTAGGTGAAACGTCGTGAATGGCAGGTAGAACGGACGAGCAATGAGCAGAAATCTCGAAACTATCTACTTTTAATGATCGACTATTTTATCATCGCGCGCACGAAATCTTGTTAAAAATGCGTATGCGGATATCGTATAGGCAGGCCAGGCTATCTTCTATGTGTTACCTACCTTGATAAGTTCCTATCTATACACTACCGCCTGCCCCTCCTCTAAGTTTTGATTGTACTTACAAAGTTTAGTCTCCTTTTTCTGCTCATTACGGTGCATTATTCGAGATCTTTTTTTTCTTTCCTTTTTTTCCCTCTCTTTCTTTCCTATACTTTCTTGTCTTTCGTTACTCGGTTTATACCAGCTTAGTATCCGATGGACACGGTGACATTGGCTAACAATAGGATCGAAGAAGAAGGACTTTCGAACGGAACCGTAGGCACGAGGTAGAAGCGTGGGAAAAGCCGATAAGCATATATCCATGGCCTCGTGTACTCGGCAATAAATAAGCTTTTATTTAAACGTCTTGGATATTTGTGTATACAATATACCCTATGTACGATCTATATTTAAATGTCTACGAACGCAGCAGCGATCATGCTCCGGTGTGTCAAGTGGAAAGGAAAAGAGGAAAAAAAAAGAACAGAAAAACGGAAAGAAGGGAGAATAAAGGAGCGGGTAGCACCCCTTTTCCGTGGGGTAGATCCGAGCACTCGCGCTGCCAAAATATAGCATTTCGAGCATCGCCGGCGCAACGCGATAAACAGTGGTATCGGTATTCTTTTTGTTCTGTTAGCATTGCTATCGATGTTCTCGAGCCAGGTACTGATCTCGTCGAGCGAACGTATCGCTCGACGGAAAGACAACCGCCCTTGCGTTTCCTGGATGTCTAATCTTGAACGTCGATGACGCGATCGACCTTGGAGACAAACGGAAACAAGGCGGCGACAGATGCGAATAAGATAGCCCGCTTCCGATCTGGCAAGGAACGATCGCGCGATATCGGCATCGACCTCCTCGAACTCGCAATCGAACTTCCACGACGAACTTCGTGACGAAGACCTTTCCGCTTCGTCGTTCTTTCCCTTCCCTTCTCTTCTCCACGCTTTTCTTCGCTTTCCTTCGCTTTTCTTCGCCTCTGTCTGTTAAGTACGGCCCCTGAAAGATTCTTCGACCCGGTCGCGACATTCCTGCCTCGGAGACATCTAAATCTGACGGAATTTCGCGGTCTATCTCTGCGTTAAGTAAACGGGTTTCTAGCGAGTCGGAAGTATTACGAAACTCGCGGCGAAGAGATACCGTCTATTATACGCTATGCCCTACTCGTACGGCGTTCTATTTAGGCGAGTAGGTGTATAATCTCTAGTATTTGCTCTCGACATTTGCAACATTTTCTTTTGATCTTTCTCCTCCTCTCGTCTCGTTCTTACCCCTGAGGTTTGGAAGCAATAGGAACGTAGGCGTATCGTCGGAGAAATCCGTAGAAAACGGAGAAACGAACGGTCGTTCGCACGTACGACGCGATCGTTTCGGTTCCTTCCTAATAATTGGACGCGCCTTCGTTAGAACATACGGCTGATTCGCGATAACTTATCATCGATAAGGATGACTCCGATGGTCGGTCGGCAAATTCGTCGGTTCAAATGTTAAAGCTCTCCTTCTATCGGATAGCCAACGGGGGAGACTAATATCAACGCGTATCGTTTCTTTGCGATGGGAATCTATGTTTTTTTTTCTCTCTTTTTTAACAATGCCATCGTAAGGGTTTTAATTTCTGCAATTTCCTTTCCCCGCTTCTCCGCCGTTTCGTTTTGTTTTTTTTCGCGATGCCGATTATTATCCGTGTTCGAAAGAAAATAACCGAATTGTAACAGATCATCGCACGATAACGTTCAGGCCGTTGAAAATGATTTAGGTCTCGATAATAAACTAAGCAACCGAACCAATAAAGCGAGCGGAGGCGCGACGAAACGATTTCGAGTGCGATTAAAATCGGTCTCACTTTCTCTCTTTCTCTCTTGTTTTACGATGTACATATCTCTAACGCCGAGTATTTTTCTGTGTTTTTCTTCGCTTCTCTGTTTCTTATTTGCTTTGTACACGCTAATTCCCGCGTCACAGGTTCGACGGAAGTTAAGTATTGCTGTTGAAAAGCACCGATCGTCCAGTTCTCTCGTTTCTCGATTCGGACCTGCAATTCGTATCGTTTTACGCGTCTCCCGGGAACCGAAATTCGAAAGGGACAAGTGTTCAATTATCCTTCTTTCCCTGCTCTGTTGGTAAGAAGAAATCCTTACTGAAGAGGGATCCCCTGTCGCGACAGAGGAGATCGCGACACGCGACACTCGCTTCCTCTTTTAAAAGTCCATCACTTCCATCTTGAAGGGCTTGCCTGAAGCTTGTTCGGGACGATCTTCGTTATGGGCGGTGCGCTGTTATTGTCGTCGTCGCTGTTCACGTCTTCGTCCTCCTCCGGGAAGTCCTCGAGACGATCGTGATACTCGTCCAACTGAAAAATCCAAATCGTTCGGTTAACCACGAGCGGGCCGTTCGCTCGCCAACCGGTCGTGAACGAACAATCGCAGCTAAGGCTATGCGTGATCGTTTGTAAGTAAGTAACACAGGCCAGCCAGCGCGTGATCTTTATCGGTGAAAGTGCGGTGCCAGTGAGATATATAACAAGCGAGAAAAAGCTCCCTCCGCGAGCTTCGGCATATTTCCGGTATATCGCTCTTTTCATTTTTCATTCCTTTCATTTTCATTTCGCAGACAACGCATGCCTATCTTGCCACGTCTAAGAATCGTCGGTTGGCTAAGACGTAAAAGATTTAAAAGCCGGAGAAAAGGCGCCATTCGTGTTCCCTCCGATTCCCATCTCGTGCTCGACGATCGTTATCCCGGTGGGACAAAACGAAGGAGAAAAAAAAGGAAAAAAAAAGAAAAAAAGACGAAACGAGGGTGCAAAGCGCGTAAAATTAAGCTAAGAGCATTCCATAAACGGTAGTATACTACGGACTCACGTGTAAGGTAGCTATGGAAGAAGCGATTAATCGACGTTACCGCACACAGAACGGACGCTTCCCTATAACTGCAGGTACGTCCAACGTAAATCTTAATGCTCGTCCAGGCTTAATCGACGCACCTTGAGCACTTTAATTCCTCTACCCCGATTCGCACCCGGCCGCGACGCAAACCGTATACGCGCGCCTCTTGGTGCGCCAATTAAGTCGCCCTCTGTTATGGTGACTACCACTCTACGTTGTCTAAACAAGCATGTATGAACGTGCCCCGCGTGTTTTATCCAGAGATGCGATTGGTGATAACAACGAGTACGACGAGTCGGAGTGGCGGATGAGATTGATCGCGTGAACAGCAAAGGTTTTAGATCATCTCCTCGGCCCCGGACAGAGATAATGTCGTTTGATTTATCGAGCGCATTGCTCGAATGCACGGTAATCGTAATTGGTGAACGTTCAAGAAGCTATAGAGAATGTAGATAAGAGAAGCACACAGATGCAAATGCGTGTGTCGAGAATGTACAGTAGAGAGTAGAGAATGACGGGGGGAGGATGAGGGGGGACGCGATCGATAATGAGGAAACGAGCTGATCGCGATCGGAGTATCTCAGGATCTCTACTCACATCGACGTCGCCCATCATCTCCTTGGTGGAGACCGTGGTGTCGATGCGTCGTATGCTGCCTTGATGGATGTCAACGTCCAGCTTGACGCATTGGAACCGTCTCAAAAGGAATACAATCGGTATTGGCGCGATGCTCACGAAAATGATGACAACCGCTATGGCCAATACCCAGCTGGGGTATGCGGTGGGCACAGCTATACCCTGCAACCAATCAACGGAGAACCAAGAGTGGCCGCGGGGGGTGGGTGCTAAAAAATTTGGCAGCGAAACGTCCCACGCGGAGAGCTCTTCTTACCTGTGACGCGTCCCACGCGGAGTATTCAGGTTTTTTGATGAACATGGACGCTATACTGGAGACGAGAATGCAGACCATGATTATAGGGGCGAGAAATCGCCAGGTAAACTGCCAATACGTCCCGGGTCTGTATCCCGTCATTTCCTCGATGTCTTTCGTGAATCTGGGAAAGAATTTACTTATATTCTAGACGGAATGAAAGTCCGAGCTGCTGTAGAAAACATTCCAGCGTACTTTTCGTGGCCGTAGATGAAGATGACGGATATCATTTCCATGAGCGCGACCATCACCAGACCGATGGTACCGGCGAAACTGTCGAACATCTTTAGCCAGTATTCTCCCGCGCCGGTGCAGAATATCAAACCGACGAAGAAGCAGATCGTGCAGACCACCCCTGGGAAAGGAAACGATTCAGAATCCCTCGACGGGAAAAGAATCGATGGAAAAAAAATAAGCGACGATGATCGTACCTGTCATGTATTGCTTCTTTATTCTCTTGAACAGATCTATGTCGAATATGACGCACAGCATGCCTTCTAGTATACCGATCTGTGAACCCAGCCGAGTGCTAGAAGCATGAGGAAGAAGATGCAGGACCAAAACGGGGCACCGGGTAGCTCGACTATCGCCTGCGTGAAGACTATGAAAGCCAGCCCTGTTCCCTCGGCGGCCTGGCGAGGATCGATCGATTGTTAACAAGGACGAAAAGACGGGAATAAATCGGAGAGATAATCGGTGCGAAATAAGCGGTTGGACAATTACGTTGTCTAATTGCTCGCTGAGACTGCACGTTTTCAGTGTGAAGTTCAACGCGTCCGTGCCCAGGGTACTTATAACTTGTTCGTACTCGTCCATGGTGCTGTTCTCATGCGTTATGAGTCCATTTCGAAATAGTAAGTCTTTGTTACTGGAACAGGGAAACGGGGTTGGACGATGGTTAACAGTGGAACAGGGTGTCCCTTTGTTCGAGAATTCGGTGAGCGGAAAAATCTGCTTACCTCGCGAGGCACTTATCGACGTTTGTCATCGCCTTAAAGCCTAGAATGGCGAATATCACGACACTCGCGTAAATAGCGGTGAAGGCGTTACAACCGCTGACCAAGGATCACGTCCCGACGCAGTTGTTGTCCGGAGTGTTGTACGAACCGAACGCGATCAAGGAACCAAACGCTAGTCCGAAACTGTAAAAACCTGCGTCGCTGCGTCGAGCCAGACCGTCGGCTCTAACAGTTTCGCGATCTGTCGAACGGAGAAAGAGAAAGATGAGGAACGATTTCAGGGGGTCGCGGTGGATCTGGATCGCGGAGGAAAAGAATTACCTTTGGCGTGTACATGTGGGCCAATCCAGCGCTGGCACCTTTTAACGTTATTCCACGAATAAAAAAGATAGTAAGCACCAAATACGGGAACTGGATGTAAAATATACCACCTTTAAATCAAGCAGAAACATAAGTCGTTGACACAGTATATCTGAGTTGGGACGCGGGGGTGGAAAAAACGGGGAACGTCGGGGGTATGGCGGCGGTTGGAAGGGAAAGTAAACGAGCTCCGGCGGGGAAAAGAAAAACCAATTAAAACACTCGACGCGTCCTTACCTTTCCCGATGATTGTATTCCCTTCATCACGATAAAGAAGACGACGATCCAGCTCAAGAGTAGACAAAGGACGATCCACCACTTGAGACTCTGCCCTTCTTGGATCGACGGTGCCGCGTCCAACGTGGTTCTGTACCAAAAATAGGCAGTTTCCGAACTCTTCACGCATTCCTCGACTGGCTTGCCATCAACCTCTGGACATTGCGCCCATGGTAACGGTCCTTTAAATCGCGAAATCGTTCGGCGTGAAAATTTCATGGAAAAAAAAAAAAGGCTTGAAACTCGCGTGGAACGCGAAGCAGCAGCGACACGCGTGTTAAAAGCGTCTAACGTTCTATAGAATCGAAGACTACATCATGCGCGACGCGTGCCATTTTCTCCGATATGATTTCTCGCCTGACTGGCGGGTTTGCAAAGGAAAATGAAATCGACAGGTACTTACGCCGAACTTAATCGTGACGGCCTAATCGTGCGCGGCATGAAACATAAATCGCATATGTTAGTCGAACGATCGTGAAACCGTTCTATTCCCAGCCGTTATATTTCCCGCGATATTCCATCGATCAATTAAACGCCATAATCGTTGGTAACAAGCACGTTCTCGATCGGCGGAATAACAACGGTACAGTATCGATCGGTTATCGATCGGTATCGATCGGTCATCGGAAAACGAAAGGACTCACCTCGAGCGAATGAAAAGATAATAGAAGCACCAGGTAATGATGACGTTGTAATAAAGCGCTACGAAGAAGGTGACGATGCAAGATGCTATTCCTATACCGCCTAGCCATGGATGTATCGTGTTCCATACACCAAGGGCACCCTGTCGCATTCGTTGACCGAGGACCCAGCTCGATTAAAAAGAGGGGTACTCCCTCTAGGATTAGCATCACGAAAAAGGGGATGAGAAAGGCACCTGAAAAGCGTCCCGTGCATAACATCTTTTTACCCCCGGCTATTTTCTTTTCTCGCTCTCTAAAACGAGATACGCATTCTGCCTACTCTTTCTCCTCGGTAAAATAATATCGTTCGTTAGACCCCTTCCCGACAACCCCGTGGCCCTCTCTCTTGTTCAACTGACCCCTTATTACAGGAATGAATGCCATAACCGTTCTCTTTTAATCTCTCCCGTTTGGCAGGCCTCTCTTACCGTCTCCCTGCTTACAGAATATTCTTCCTTCCCCTTTTCTCTCTCTTTTTTTTCTTTCCTTTTTTTTTTCGCGGTAGTCTAGTTCGAGACAGCCGCAGCCGGAGTGTCTGGTTCGGTATTGATCGAGTGACGTGTACGAACGTGCATTACGTAGGTTACACGTTCGATCTCCTCCCGGCATTCTTTCCCGTTTCGTTCCCTCCTCTTTCCTTCTCTCCTTCGTTAATTCGATCCGAAGTATTTCGCGAACGTCATTACACCGCCGACTATTGACAAATCCTGTTCACGCTGCCCGCTATATCGCCGCGATTACACACGTCCGCGACGCGGAAAGCTGACCCGTTCCGATTCCGCCACTTTTTCTCTATCTCTCTCTCTTTCTCGATAAATCGGCCGACCGAAATTCCTTATTCCAGTGGTATCGTGGCGTCGTGTCGCGCCGCCACTTTCGCGCTATCGATTCGCAGGCTCCTCTTGGCGAACAGTGTACCCTTCACGGCCAACTCGCACCGCGTCGCGGGAATAAAGAGCGACGACAAAAAAACCGAGAACAAAAAGCCGTGGACGAAAGGTAAAGGGATGTCTGAAAATCGCGGTTTCCGTTTCGAAAGCTGTTTGAAAAGGCTCAAGAGGGGCGGCCAGGGGGGTAAGGGGTGGAGGCAGAGGAGCAGAAGGGGAGAGGAGAGGATGAGGCGACCGATAGAGCCGTTGCGGATGCGAAATTGTTACGTGTTCGCCGATAGAACGTTAAAAATCGATCGACGCGCGTCGGACGTCGGCGTCAGGCTGAACAGCGACCTCGACGTCGGTGTGGTATCGCGGCTAGAGGAAATTTCCATTGAAAATCGAGAAGGACCCGACTCGTTTTCGGTGCAGCGGCATATAACGCGTGTCCCGCGAATCGTTACCGCGAATCGCTGACCTAGCCAGAGCTTGCTAAAGGAAACTCTCGCGTTCCTTCCTCGCGTACGTTCCTCGCGTTCTGCGCAATACACCTCTCTCTCTCTTTCTCTCCCTCTTTTCCCCTTTCCCTCTTTCCCTCCCACTGTTCGCCGAGTCTTGGCTCGTCGACGTTCGCAATACCGATGGAAAGTTCCGCGACGAAATTCGTGGGGGCGTCCGATTTAACGGCCGTGTAAACCACGTTTCTGTGACGTAACGGTCGTCGTCGTGATTTCATTCGCGGTTCACCCGCCACCCTTGCTCGCGCACCCACCACCCACGTACGCCAGCACCGTCTGCCTTCGCGATACGCTGTATTTCCGTTCCGTTTTCATCGGAATGTAATCGAGTTACGTCGGCTGGGGTATAGGTCGCGGATAGGAAGATCGCCGATCGAAATCGGAGGGTTCAAGGGCGAATTTTATAGGATTTGATTCGAGTTTACCCGGCTTTATCGGCCCGCGCGCGGAATTTTGGCCCGGGACGGGGTAGAAGAGAAGGAGGCGAGGCGCGAAGCGTCGCGGCGAGTGAGATTCGTGGATGACACGACGCACCGATCGAGCCATCGCGACCTCCTCGTTGGTATTTCGAAGATACGCGAAACGCTCGGAAGATATATATTTTTAAGCGGTCGACGTACGACGGGGGCTGTCGGTGGAACAGCGGCACCGAAAATAACGTTTAACGTTACGTTTTACGGCGGCTGTTCGACTCCGGCTGGTTTAGGTCTATCCGCGTTTTAGAGAACGTTTTTCCGAGGAGAATCCAGCGCGATATTCGAAGCTCGACTACACGGAGGCTTTCGATCCCCGATATCGCGTGTCTTTTACCCCCTTTGTATTCTCTCTCTCTGTCCGTCTCTCTCGGTTTTATCGGGACGAGGAGAGACGAAGATGAAATTTAGCGGATTACGAAACCTCTCGTGGCGAATGTTACTTACCTCCTCCGTTCTGTTGGCACAGGTAAGGGAATCTCCAGATATTCCCGAGTCCCACGCTGTAACCGATAATACTGAGGAAAAATTGCATCTTGCCGCTCCATTCCGCTCTGTTCTCCTCCTTGGTTTCTTGACTGCCAGCAGCATTTTGGCTTCCGGTTACCACGATTGTCACGTTCTGGCCTGCCTGACGTTCCTCGTTCAACGGAGCCAGCTCATGCCCATTTCTCGTACTCTCGTTCTTGACTACCATGCTTCACCTCGGAGTTCCTTCTTCAAAATACGAATAATCCAACTTCCGCCTGCTCTTTCCGCTCCCTTTCTCGGCCGCTCGTTCCTATTTGCCTGTTCTACTCGGCGACCAGAGCCTTATTCTTATTCTTTCTTCCCCTTCTTTCCTGCCTTTTGTAGTTCCACGCGTTTATCGAGAGGCGAGACTCGATGGACCAGCACCGATCGGGGTAAACCGGGACCGACGACACGTGTAAAAAGTGTACAGACGAGAAATTTCGCCTCGAAAATGTCACCGCGGCGACGAAATTACCACGGAGACCAGGGAATCGGGGAATGGCAGCAACGAGTGGCTGCTATCGAGAGCAACAACAGTGTAACAATAACAACAAACGACGACGACGTTAACGACGCGGTGTCAACGACGTCGACGACGAAGACGAGGACGAGAACGGCGACGGCAGTTCAACAAAAGGCCCAACAAGGATCTTAATCGTTACGTTTAACTATAAGAATACTTCTTTGTTTATTATCCTTTTCTCTCCCTCTCTCTCTATTTTTTTCTCTTTTTTCCGGTTTCTTTTTCTTCGTTTTCTCTCGGATAAGCTTATTTCTGCGAGTAGAAAAATTGCTCAGGGCAAGGAGGAAGGCATGCCTATGACGGAGAGGACGCGCGGCCGTTGGTCGAAAGAGAGCTGCCACGCGGACGCAAGCTGCTCCACTACGCGAGCAGCGGACGGCACAGACACGCGGACACGTTCTTCCTCTTTTCCCTGGTCGCCTTACCCTGCTTTACGTTGTAAAAAATCCCGCGACTCTTCAGCATCGATCGACGAAATGATCGCGTTAACGCGACGGAAGCGGAGGCTCGTGGCTCGCGCGACCAGCCGGTTGCGAAACGCGCAGGAAGAATGTTGCCGATGGCTCGTAAAGATTATTACGCGTATTCGAGGAAAATTGCGGGAGAATTACGCGCGAACGGACGCGTCGCGATGCTTAGCTGAAAATCAACGTTTCGGATATCTGTCTCGAGCGGCGAGTATAATCGATACGGCGTGGCTCGTGTACGAGGGAGAGAGAATCGCGTTGGTACGTGGTTGGCAAGTTTTTCCCGTTGGATTGGCACGAGACCGGGAACGAGGATCCTCGAAGGAGGAGGATCAACGACAGAGGAATCGAAAAAGACACGGCGAGCGCGAGTTGCGATACGAGCCAGACGAAACGAACGGTATAAGGGGATGATCGAAAGAGGATGCGTGCACGGCGAGCGTTGTCGAAAGGGCTTTTGTTCGTACGAGCGTGAACATCGGTTTACCACCCTTGGTACGGAAACGAAGCATCGATGCTCGCGAGAGATCACGACCGCGGGTTACAGAGGCACAGGAGGATCACTTGAACGCGTCGGAGGGCTGGAAGGAAGCTCACGGTTTCACGTTGCTGGCACACGATTATTGTCCTGGAACATGCCCCCGATTTTCTTCCGTCCTCTCTCGTTTCACAGCGTGACGCTGTTCCTCTCTCGGTTTTCTCCGCTTTCGTCTTCCGTGGATGCTGCTGTCCCTTTCGATTGCGTGTGACATAAGCTTCACGGTGCGGCGTGCAGTTCGAGAGAACCGTAGAAAATATTAACGACGATTTACTACAATCGGCAGCACCGTTTGCATCGCGGTCATGCTTCTCTTTTCTCGCGCACACGCTCCTGCTCTCCCTCTTCCTCTCTCTCTCTCTCTTTCTCTCTCTTTCTCTCTGTCCGTGTGTATGTCTCTCTCTGTCGGAGCTGGCTGTCACACTCGTTCGTACGCTCTCGAGCGTATATCGTTGAAGATGCGTTAGAGGGGACGCGTAACACCGAGCAGCAAGCAGGCCGCCGCCGTTGGATCGCACTCCTCTTCTTTTCCCGACAAGGCTCGCGGAACTGACCGAACTCGAATCGGATTTCGAATTATTTCGATCCAGCGGTCCGCTGAGTGAACCGGTGGTGGTGCTGGTACGAACGTGGATCGCAGATGCGTGGACGGCGGAAAGAAGGAAGAATTTTCGAAGCCATGTAGTTTGGTTCCGTGGCCTCCCTCCTCGCGGCAAGCCCGGCTGCTATTTTTCTCCGCGCGCCGATCGCACGCTCCTCGTTGGTTTTTCCCTTCCTCCGTTGGCCACACGCACACCTTCCGTCTATCCCGGCTTCTCCTCCTGCACCGTTCCAGCCCGTGCCGAATCTTCCCGTGCTTTCCGTTCTTTCCGCTCTTCTTTCCGCTCTTCTCGCGACTTTCGAGCTGCTGCTGTGGCTGAAGAGACTCTAGCAACGCGCCCCGTGCACATGAACGTCAATAACCAACTGAACCACCGTTGCGCGGCTGTG
The DNA here is from genome assembly GCF_051020765.1 of Lasioglossum baleicum. NCBI lineage: Eukaryota > Metazoa > Arthropoda > Insecta > Hymenoptera > Halictidae > Lasioglossum > Lasioglossum baleicum. Next base: position 1,843 of record NW_027470885.1, on the reverse strand, counting down.
TGTGCGCGCGCGCTAACGCACGCACGCGAGGGAACCAACGGGACGAAGCAGACCCTGGAGCTTCGACGCTACGACAAAGCTTTGCACCGCTTTCAATCCCCGATTGGCCGTGGTAATTATGTACATATGGCGCATACGCTGTACGGCCACGCTCTTCCGACTCCCAACTGCCGACTCTGCGCGCTTCCCCACGAGCTAGACCTGTTCGACGTGTATCAGCAACGGCCGAGTTTCCACTGGCCGACTTCCACCACGGGGCGAGAAAATCGGTAGAGGACCGTGCAACAAGGGAGAAACGCGTCCCAACTCATCTATTCTCCCTCTTCTCTATCGTACCGTCTATATCCATCGCACACCGCCCGACCAGCACGGAATTCCCTCCTCTCCCCGTCCTCGCCACCACCGTGTTTTTGGTCAACGTTACGCTACCCCCTGTGTGTGTGCGTATTTGCCTGTCTGCGCGCCCGTTTGTGTGTCGGGGAGGGCAGCGAGGTGAACGCGCGCGCGCGCGCCACATCGATCTTCGTCTCAGCCAATCCCCGCCATTTTCGTTCGCCTCGATTGGTCCGCGATCTCCACTTTCCTCGCGTCTTTGCAAATAGAATTCGCCTTATTTTTTCCCTACTTTCCACCGACGTGTTTCCAACTCTAATCGACCGGCCACCGGGCTTTGCGCTTTTACTGACCTTCGACCCTCCGCGCCTAGCTCCCCCGAGATCGTTACCTAAGGTCAGGCGGTTCTATCATACGCGAAATCCTGCCTCGAGGTACGCGGAAATCCAGCTCAGACTTGCTCTAATCGCCAACCCGCTCTCCTGGCAACTGTTTTCCATAGAAACAAACGCGGTGTTTACCCCAACAGCTTGCTGACCCCTTTGGCTCCGTTTCTTATTTCCTCTTTCGTATCGTTTCGTATTATTTCGTATTATTTCGTATTATCTCGCGTTATTTCGCTTCTCGCGTGTCTAGGTCTGCGGCGTTTCGGTTACCGCGGGGTCTCTGGTTCGGCGAACGGTCCTCGACGCCTGGTCTGATCGATGCCGGACGATTCTACTGGGGAAACGGTGGTGGATAACGTTAGAAAATCGCGGTTGCAGGGATATCGCGTGTCACGGGGACTGGCACGAGAGTTTCACGAGCCGGCCGCAGGTACTCGTGTAAAGACGACGGGGATACCCATTTGCGAGAACTATCATCGACTGGATAACCGTGTCAAGGGCAGATCATGCCGAGGCACGTCGAAGAAATCAATTTGTTTAATAAATATCTCTCCCGTGGACGGCGATATCACTGATTTTGCGCGATCGTACGCAATTGCCACGCGAATTACCGTTCGGCTTGCCCGATTAATTCCCCCTTTCTTGTCGTCTATTTATAGTGAACCGAGAAACCTTGGCTGAGCAGACTGTGTCTAAAACGATTCCTCGTTGAACGGACTTTTAAATCAATTTCGTCTTCTTCCCTCCCGCCTGCGCGTTTACCATCTCTCCCGTGTGCCACAGGTAAACAGAAGCGATTATATTTGCTCCGGTTCTTTGTAACCAGTGTCGCCGTTGGGCATACCCTCTCGTAAACTGTCTCACGTCACATCCTCATTCACCAACTTATTAATAATGAGACATTGTTTACGCCCAGCTAATTTCCAATCATCTACGTGCGCCGGAATGCGGTTGCCAAAGGACGAAGCAGCTATATTCGCGGAAGGGACGCCGCATGGCCACGTTACCTCGACCATTTTCTCTCATCATCGCTTATATACCAGTTATATACCAAGTATATATCAGGTATATACCATTGCGTAAGCGTTCCCTGGTCACCGGGACCGAGCATGAAAATTTGTCCT
>NW_027470884.1:0-31587 GCF_051020765.1 Lasioglossum baleicum | reverse complement strand
AAAATTAGCTCACCACAATACTAGACGAAAAGAGCAGTAGAGCAAATTTCCATATTATATATGTAATAAAATTATCTCACCAAATACTAGTCGAAAATATCAGTGAATCAAATATTCATGTTATACATGCAATAGAATTGGCTCACCGCAATACAAGTCGAAAATATCAATAGAGCAAATTTTCATATTATATATGCAATAGAAATGGCTCACCGCAATACCAGTCGAAAATATCTGTAGACCAAACTTTTATATTATGTATGCAATAGAATTGGCTCACCACAACAATAGACGAAAATATGAGTAGAGCAAACGTTTATATTACATATGCAGTAAAAATAGCTCACCACAATACTAGCCGAAAATATCAGTATAGGAAATTTTCATATTATATATGCAGTAAATTTGGCTCACCAGATTAGTATTCGAAAATAACAGTAGAAAAAATTTTCATTACAAATATGCAATAAATTTATATCAACACAAGACTAGTCGAGAATATCAGTACAGCAAATTTCCATATTATTCATGCTGTAAAAATGCTCACCACAAAACTGGTCGAAAATATATGTAGAACAAATTTTCATGGTATATGTGTAGTAAAAATAGGTCACAACAATACTAGTCGAAAATATGGGTAGAGCAAATTTTTATATTAAATATGCAGTAAAATTAGTTCACAACAGTACAAGTCGAAAATATCAATAGAGCAAGTTTCCATATTATATATGCAATAAAATTAGCTCACGGCAATACTAGTCGAAAATATCAGTAGAGCAAATATTCATATTATGAATGCAATAAAATTGGATCACAACACTACTAGTCGAAAATATAATAATAGCAAATATTCATATTATATATGCAATAAAACTAGCTCACCACGATACTAGTCCAAAACAGCAGTAGAGCAAGTTTTCATATTACATATCCAATAAAATTATCTCACAATAATACTAGTCGATAATATCAGTAGAGCAAATTTTTATATTACATTGGCAATAGAATTGGCTCACCGCAATACTAGTCGAAAATATCAGTGGATCAAATTTTCATATTATACATGCCATAGACTTTGCTGACCACAATTCTAATCGAAAATATAAGTAGATCAAATTCTGATATTACATGTGCAATAATATCCGCTCACCACAGTACTAGCCGAAAATGTCAGTAATGCAAGTTTCCACATTATATATGCAATAGAAATGGCTCACCACAATACTATTCGAAAATATCTGTAGACCAAATTTTTATATTATATATGCAATAAAATTGGCTCACCACACTATTAGTCGAAAATATCATTAAAGAAAATTTTCATATTATATATGCAGTAAATATAACTCACAAAAATACTAGTAGAGAATAACACTATAGAAAATTTTTATAATATATGTGCAATAAATTTAGATCACATTATACTAATCGAAAATATCAGTACTGCAAATTTTCATATTATAAATGCTGTAAAAATATCTCACAACAATACTATCGACAATATAAGTGGAGTAAAATTTCACATTATGTGTGCAATAAAAGTAGGTCACAACTATACTAGTCGAAAATGTCAGTAAAGCAAATTTTCATATTATATATCCGATTACATATTCTCACCACAATACTAGTCGAAAATATCAATAGAGCAAGTATCCATATTATATATGCAATAAAATTAGCTCACGGCAATACTAGTCGAAAATATCAGTAGAGCAAATATTCATATTATGAATGCAATAAAATTGGATCACCACACTACTAGTCGAAAATATAATAAAAGCAAATATTCATATTATATATGCAATAAAACTAGCTCACCACGATACTAGTCCAAAACAGCAGTACAGCAAGTTTTCATATTACATATCCAATAAAATTAGCTTACAACAATACTAGTCGACAATATCAATAGAGAAAGTTTCCATATTATACAAGCAATAACATTAGCTCGAGGCAATACTAGTCGAAAATATCTGTGGAGCAAATTATCATATTATGTATGCAATAAAATTAGCTCATCACAATACTAGTAGAAAATGTCAGTAGAGCAAATATTCACAATATATGTGCAACAAAATGAGCTCACCACAATTCTAGTGGAAAATAACAGTAGATATAATTTTCATATTATATATGCAATAGAATTGGCTCCCAGCAATACTAGTCGAAAATATTGGTAGACCCAATTTTTATATTATATATGCAATAGAATTGGATCACCACACTACTAGTCCAAAATATAATAAAAGTAAATTTTCATATTATATATGCAATAAAACTAGCTCACCACGATACTAGTCCAAAAGAGCAGTCGAGCAAGTTCTCATATTACATATCCAAAAAAATTACCTCACAATAATACTAGTCGATAATATCAGTAGAGCAAATTTTTATATTATATTGGCAATAGAATTCGCTCACCGCAATACCAGTCGAAAATATCGGTGAATCAAATAGTCATATTATACATGCAATAGAATTTGCCGAAGACAAGTCTAATCGAAAAGATCAGTAGAGAAAATTCTGATATTACATATGCAATAATATCAGCTCACCACAATCCTAGCCGAAAATGTCAGGAAAGCAAATTTTTTCATTATATATGCAATAGAAATGGCTCACCACAATACCATTCGAAAAGAGTAGCAGAGCAAGTTTCCATATTATATATGCAATAAAATTATCTCACCAAATACTATTCGAAAATATTTGTAGACCAAATTTTTATATTATATATGTAATAAAATTAGCTCACCACAATACTAGACGAAAAGAGCAGTAGAGCAAATTTCCATATTATATATGTAATAAAATTACCTCACCAAATACTAGTCGAAAATATCAGTGAATCAAATATTCATGTTATACATGCAATAGAATTGGCTCACCGCAATACAAGTCGAAAATAACAATAGAGCAAATTTTCATATTATATATGCAATAGAAATGGCTCACCGCAATACCAGTCGAAAATATCTGTAGACCAAACTTTTATATTATGTATGCAATAGAATTGGCTCACCACAACAATAGACGAAAATATGAGTAGAGCAAACGTTTATATTACATATGCAGTAAAAATAGCTCACCACAATACTAGCCGAAAATATCAGTATAGGAAATTTTCATATTATATATGCAGTAAATTTGGCTCACCACAATACTACTCGAAAATATCAATACAGCAAGATGTTGACAATAAGATTTGTCAAAAGTGGATAATTACAATACAACAAATATTCAAATTATATTTCTAATAAAATTAGCACACCACAGTACTAGTCGAACACATCAGGATAACGAGTTTTCATATTATATATGCAATAAAATTAGCTCACCACAGTACTAGTCGAAAATATCAACAGAGCAAGTTGTTGACAATAAAATTTGTCAAAGGTTGAAAATTGCAATACAACAAGTATTCATATTATATATGCACTAAAATTCGCTCACCACTTTACTATTCGAAAATATCAGTAGTGAAAATTTTCGTATGATATATGCAGTAATATTGGATCTCCACAACACAAGTTGAAAATATCAGTAGAGCAAATTTTATATTATATATGCAATAAAATTAGCTCATCACAATACTAGTCGAAAATATCGGTAGAGCAAATTTTCAAATTATATATGGAATGAAATGAGGTCACAGCAATACTAGTCGAAATTATAAGTAGATCAAATATTCATACTATATATGCAATGAAATTAGCGTACAAGAATATTAGTCGAAAATATAAGTAGAGCAAATTTTCATATTATATATGCAATAAAATCCGCACACCACAATACTAGTCGAAAATATCACTAGGGCAAATATATGTATTGTATATGCAGTAAAATTAGCTATGCATCATACTAGCTGGAAATATCAGTAGTGCAAATTTTCATATCATATATGCAATAAAATTAGCTCACCACAATACTAGTCGAAAATATCAATAGAGCCAGTTTTCATATCATATATGCAATAAAATTAACTCACCACAATACTAGTCGAAAATATCAATAGAGCAGGTTGCTGAAAATAAAATTTGTCAAAAGTGGAAAATTACAAAACTACAAATATTCATATTATATTTGCAATAAAATTAGCACACTACTATACTATTCGAAAATAACAGTAGAATAAATTTTCACATCATATATGCAACAGAATTAGCTCACAACAACACTAGTCGATAATATCAGTAGAGCAAATATAACACAATAAAATTTGTCAACTGTAGAAGTTCCAATACAACAAATTTTCATATTACAGATGCAATAAAATTAGGTCACCACAATACTGCTCGAAAATATCTGTAGAGCAAACTTTCATATTATTGAGGCAATAAAATTACCCGACAATAATAGTAGTCGTAAATATCAGTAAAAAAATTTTTAGATTATGTATGCAATAAAATTGACTCACCACTATACTAGTCGAAAATACCATTAGATCAAATTTTCCTAATATATATGCAATAAAATTTGCGCACCACAATACTAGCCGAAATTATCAGTAGAGCAAATTTTTTTTATATATATGCAATAAAATTAGCTCACCACAATACTATACGATAATATCGGAATAGCAAATTTTCATATTATATATGCAATAAAATTTGCTCACCAGAAGAGTAGTCGAAAATATAAATAAAACAAATTTTGCGCAATAAAATTAGTCAACAGTAGGAAATTTCAATAGAACAAATTTTCATATTATATATGCAATAAAATTAGATACCAAAATTCTAGTCGAAAATATCAGTAGAGCAAATTTTCATATTTCATGTGTAATAAAATCAACTAAACGGAATACAAGTTGAAAATATCCGTTGTGCATATTTTCATTTTATATATGCAATAAAAATAGCTCACCATAATGCTAACCAAAATATCGATAAAGCAAGTTTTTCACAATACAATATGTCATTAGCAGAAAATTACAATACAACAAATTTTCATATTATACACGCAATAAAATTAGCTCACCGCAACACTGAACGAAAAAATCAATAGTGCAAATTTTACACTATACAATTTGTCAACTGTAGAAAATTTCAATAGATCAAATTTACATATTATATTTTGAATAAAATTAGCTCAACGTCGCTCTATTCGGAAATATCAGTACAGCAAATTGTCATATTAAATATCCTGTAAAATTATCTAACCACCACATTAATCGAAAATATCGATGAAGCAAATTTTACACAATATAATATGTCATCAGAAGAAAATTTCAATGCAACAAATTTTCATATTATGTACTCAATAGGATTAGCTCACGACAATACTAGGCGAATATATCAGTGAAGCAAATTTCCATATTATATGTGCAATACAATCAGATCACCACAACACTAGTTGAAAGTATCCGTAGTGCATATTTTCATATTATATATGCAATAAAATTAGCTCACCACAATAGTAGCCGAAAATATCTGTAGTGCAATTTTCGTATTAAATGTGCATCAAAATTAGCTCACCAGAATACTAGTCGTATATACCATTGGCGCAAATTTTCATATTATACAAACAAGAAAATTAGCTCACCACCATACTAGTCGACGATATCTGTAGAGCAAATTTTCATACTAAATATGCAATTAAATTGGAAAACCACAATAATAGTAGTATATATCATTGGAGCAAATTTTCATATAATATATGCAAAAAAATCAGCTCACGACCATACTAGTCGGAAACATCAGTCGTGCGTATTTTCATATTATATCTGTAATAAAATTAACTCACCACAATACTAGTCTAAAATATAAGTAAAGAAAATTTTCACATTATATATGCATTAAAATTCGCTATCCACATTACTAGTCGAAAATATCAGTAGAGCAATTTTTCATATCATATATGGAATAAAATGAGCTCACCACAATAATAGTCGAAAATATCAGTAAACCTAATTTTCATACTATACATGTAATAAAATTAGCTGACCACAGTATTAGTCCAAAATATCAGTAGAGCAATTTTTCATATTATATATGCAGTAAAATTAGGTCACCCCAATACTACTCGGAAATATAAGGAAAGCAAATTGTCATATTATATTTGCAATAAAATTGGCTCACCAAAATACTAATCGAAAATGTAAGTACAACAAATTTTCATAATATATATGCAATAAAATTAGCTCACCAAAATACTAGTCGAAAATATCAGCAGAGCTTTTTTTCATGTGATATATGCAATATTATTAGCTCACCACAATAATAGTCGATCATATCAGTACAGCAAATTTTCAGATTATATATGCAATAAAATTAGCTCGCCTCAATTCTAGTCGAAAATATCTGTAGAGCAAATTTTCGTATTATATATACAATAGAATAAGATCACCACAATACTAATGGAAAATATAAGTATAGCCAATTTTCATTCTATATATGAAATAAAATCAGCTGGCCACAATACTTCTCGATAATATTAGTAGAGCACATTTTCATATTATATATGCACTAATAATTAGATAACCACAATACCACTCGAAAATATATGTAAAGAAAATTTTCATATTATATATGCAATAAAATTAGCTAACCACAATCCAAGTCGAAAATATCAGTAGAGCAATTTTTCAGATTATATATGCAATAAAATTAGCGCACAACAACACTAGTCGAAAATATCAGAAAAACTTATTTTCATACTATAGATGCAATAAAATAGTTCACCACAATACTAGACGAAAATATCAGTGGCGCGAAATTTCATATTATATATGCAATAAAATTATCTCACCACAATACTACACGTAAATTGCATTACAATATATTTTCATATTATATACGGAATAAAATTAATTCCCAACAATACAAGCCGAATATATACAGTGGAGCAAATTTTCTTATTAAGTATTGAATAGGATTAGATCACCACGATATTAGTCGTATACATCGTTGGAGCAAATTTTTATATTATATATACAAAAAAATTAGTTCACCACCATACTAGTCGAAGATATATGTAGAGCAAATTTTCATACTAAATATGCAATAAAGTTAGCTCACCACAATACTAGTCGTATATATCATTGATGCAAATTTTCATATAATTTATGCAAAAAAATCAGCTCACGACAATACTAGTGGAAACTATCAGTAGCGCAAATATTCATATTACATATCCAATAAAATTAGCTCACGACAATAATAGTCGAAAATATCAGCGCATCAAATTTTCATATTATTTATGCATTATGATTAGCTGTTCACAATACGAGTCAAATATATCAGTGGAGCAAATTTTCGTATTATATATGCAATAGAATTGGCGCACCACAATACCAGTCGATAATATCTGTAGAACAAATTTCAATATTACATATGCAATAACATTAGATCATCACAATACTAGTCGAAAATATCAGTAAACCTAATTTTCATACTATACATGTACTAAAATTAGCTCACCACCATACTAGTCGATAATATCCGTAGATCAAATTTTCATATTACACGTGCAATAAAATTAGATCATCACAATACTATCCAGAAATATAATTAGAGCTAATTTTCACATTATATGTGCAACAAACTTAGCCCTCCGCAAAACTAGTCGAAAATATCAGTGAAGCAAATTTCCATATTATATGTGCCATACAATCAGATCACCACAACACTAGTTGAAAGTATCCGTAGTGCATATTTTCATATTATATATGCAATAAAATTAGATCACCACAATAGTAGCCGAAAATATCTGTAGTGCAATTTTCGTATTAAATGTGCATCAAAATTAGCTCACCACAATTCAAGTCGAAAATATCAGTAGAGCAAATTTTGATATTTTATATGCAAAAACATTAGCTCGCCGCAGTACTAGTCGAAAATTTCAGTAGCGCAAATATTCATATTACATATGCAATGAAATTAGCTCACGACAATACTAGTCGAAATTATAAGAGTAGCAAATTTTTTTATTATATATGCAATAGGATTAGCTCGTCACAATACGAGTCGAATATATCAGTGGAGCAAATTGTCGTATTGAGTATGCAATAGAATTAGATCACCATAATACTAATCGCAAATATCCATAAAGCAAATTTTACACAATATAATATGTCATCAGTAGAAAACTTCAATGCAAGAAATATCCATATGATATACGCAATAAAATTAGCTCACCACAGCACTGGTCGAAAATATCAGTAGAGGAAATAATACACAATAGAATATGTCAGCAGTAGAAAATTTCAATGGAGCAAATTTTCATATTATATTTGCAATAAAATTAACTAACCACAATTATGGCCGAAAATATAAGTAGAGCATATTTTCCTATTCTATATGCAATAAAATTAGCTCACCACAATACTAGTCGAAAATATCAGTAGAGCAATTTTTCATATTATATATGCAATAAAATGAGCGCACAACAATACAAGTCGAAAATATCAGTGGAGAAAATTTTCGTATTGAGTATGCAATAGAATTAGATCACAATAATACTAATCGGAAATATCCACAAAGCAAATTTTACACAATATAATATGTCATCAGTAGAAAACTTCAATGCAAGAAATATCCATATGATATACGCAATAAAATTAGCTCACCACAGCACTGGTCGAAAATATCAGTAGAGGAAATAATACACAATAGAATATGTCAGCAGTAGAAAATTTCAATGGAACAAATTTTCATATTATATTTGCAATAAAATTAACTAACCACAATTATAGCCGAAAATATCAGTAGAGCATATTTTCTTATTATATATGCAATAAAATTAGCTCACGGCAATAATAGTCGAAAATATCAGAGCATCAAATTTTCATATTATATATGGATTATGATTAGCTGGTCACAATACGAGGCGAATATATCAGTGGAACAAATTTTCGTATTAGGTATGCAATATAATTAGATCACAAGAATACTAGTCGAAAATATCAGTATCGCAAATTTTCGTATTACATATGCAATAGAATTTGCTCACCACAATACTAGACGAAAATATCAGTAGCGCAAATATTCATATTACAAATGCAATAAAATTAGCTCACGACAATAATAGTGGGACATATCAGTAGAGTAAATTTTCGAACTGAATATGCAATAAACTTAGCTCTCCACAATACTAGTCGGAAATATCAGTGGAGCAAATGTTCATATTGCAAATGCAATAAAATTAGTTCACGACAATAGTAGTGGGACATATTGGTAGAGTAAATATTCATATTATATATGCATTAAATTTCGCCCTCCACATTACTAGTCGAAAATATCAGTAGAGCAATTTTTCATAATATATATGCAATAAAATGAGCGCACAACAATACTAGTCGAAAATATCAGAGAAACTTATTTTCATACTATACATGCAATAAAATAGTTCACCACAATAATAGTCGAAAATGTCAGTGGAGCAAATTTTCACATTATGTGTGCAATAAAGTTAGCTCTACACAATACTAGTCGAAAATATCAGTAGAGCATATTTTCATATTATATATGCAATAAAATTACCTCACCTCAATACTAGTCGAAAATATCAGTAGAGCAATTTTTCATATTATATATGCAATAAAATGAGCGCACAAAAATACTTGTCGAAAATATCAGAAAAACTTATTTTCATACTATACATGCAATAAAATAGTTCACCACAATACAAGACGAAAATATTAGTGGAGCGAAATTTCATATTATATGTGCAATAAAATTAGCTCTCGACAATAGTCGAGGGACATGTCAGTAGAGTAAATTTTCATATTATATATACATTAAAATTCGCTCTCCACACTACTAGTCGAAAATATCAGTAGCGCTAATTTTCGTATTATATATGCAATAGAATTGGCTCACCACGATACTAGTCGAAAATATCAGTAAACCTAATTTTCATACTGTTCATGTATTAAAATTAGCTCACCACCATACTAGTCGATAATATCTGTAGAACAAACTTTCATATTACATATGCAATAAATTAGATCATCACAATACTAGTCAGAAATATCATTAGAGATAATTTTCACACTATATGTGCAATAAAGTTATCTCTCCAGAATACTAGTCGAAAATATCAGTGTACTAAATGTTCATATTACAAATGCAATAAAATTAGCTGACGACAATAATAGTGGGACATATCAGTAGAGTAAATTTTCAATCTAAATATGCAATAAAATTGGCTCACCACAATAATAGTCGTATATATTGTCGGAGCAAATTTTCATATAATATATGAAAAAAAATCAGCTCACGACAATACTAGCCGGCAACATCAGTCGTGCATATTTTCATATTATATGTCCAATAAAATTAACTCACCACAATACTAGTCGAAAACATCAGTCGTGCATATTTTCATATTATATATGCACTAAAATTAACTCACCACAATACTAGTCATAATTATAATTAGAGCAAATTTTCACATTTTATGTGCAATAAAGTTAGCTCTCCACAATACTTGTCGAAAATATAAGCGTACTAAATTTTCGTATTACAAATGCAATAAAATTAACTCACCACAATACCAGTCGAAATTATCCGTAGCACAAATTTTCGTATTATATATGCAATAGAATTTGCTCACCACAATACTAGACGAAAATATCAGTAGCGCAAATATTCATATTACATATGCAATAAAATTAGCTCACGCAATAATAGTCGAAAATATCAGAGCATCAAATTTTCATATTATATATGCATTATGATTAGCTGGTCACAATACGAGGCGAATATATCAGTGGAACAAATTTTCGTATTAGGTATGCAATTTAATTAGATCACAACAATGCTAGTCGAAAATATCAGTATCGCAAATTTCGTATTATATATGCAATAGAATTGGCTCACCACAATACTAGTCGTATATATCGTCGGAGCAAATTTTCACATAATATATGCAAAAATATCAGATCACGACAATACTAGTCGGCAACATCAGTCGTGCATATTTTCATATTATATGTGGAACAAAATTAACTCACCACAATACTAGTCGAAAATATCAGTAAAGCAATTTTTCATATTATATATGCAATAAAATGAGCGCACAAAAATACTAGTCGAAAATATCAGAAAAACTTATTTTCATACTATACATGCAATAAAATAGTTCACTACAATACTAGACGAAAATATCAGTGGAGCGAAATTTCATATTATATATGCAATAAAATTATCTCACCACAATACTAGTCGAAAATATCAGTGGAGCATATTTTCATATTACAAATGCAATAAAATTAGCTCACGACAATAATAGTGGGACATGTCAGTAGAGTAAATTTTCATATTATATATATATTTAAATTCGCTCTCCACATTACTAGCCAAAAATATCAGTAGAGCATATTTTCATGTTATATATGCAATATAATGAGCCCGCCGCAATACTAGTCGAAAATATCAGTAAACATAATTTCCATACTATACATGTAATATAATTATCTCACCATCATACTAGTCGATAATATCTATTGAACAAATTTTCATATTACATCTGCAATAAAATTAGATCATCACAGTACTAGTCATAAATATCATTAGAGGAAGTAATACACAACAGAATATGTCAACAGTAGAAAATTTCAATGGAACAAATTTTCATATTATATTTGCAATAAAATAAACTAACCACAATTATAGCCGAAAATATCAGTAGAGCATATTTTCTTATTATATATGCAATAAAATTTGATCACCGCAATACTAGTCGAAAATATCAAAGCAACAAATTTTACACAATAAAATTTGTCAATAGTAGAAGACTTCAATACTACATATTTTCATATTATATATGCAATAAAATGAGCTCACCACAATACTAGTCGAAAATATCAGTAAACCTAATTTTTATACTACACATGTAATAAATGTAGCTCACCTGCATACTAGTCGATAATATCTGTAGGACAAATTTCCATATTACATATGCAAGAAAATTATATCATCACAATACTAGTCTGAAATATCATTAGAACTAATTTTCACAGTGTATGTGCAATAAAGTTAGCTCTCCACAATTCTAGTCGAAAATATCAGTGGAGCAATTGTTCATATTGCAAATGCAATAAAATTAGTTCACGACAATAGGAGTGGGACATATCAGTCGAGTAAATATTCATATTATATATGCATTAAATTTCGCCCTCCACATTACTAGTCGAAAATATCAGTAGAGCAATTTTTCATACTATATGTGCAATAAAATGAGCGCACAACAATGCTAGTCGAAAATATCATAGAAACTTATTTACATACTATACATGCAACAAAATAGCTCAGCACAATACTAGTCGAAAATGTCAGTGGAGCAAATTTTCACATTATGTGTGCAATAAAGTTAGCTCGCCTCAATACTATTCGAAAATATCAGTAGAGCATATTTTCCTATTTTATATGCAATAAAATTAGCTCACCACAATACTAGTCGAAAATATCAGTAGAGCAATTTTTCATATTATATATGCAATAAAATGAGCGCACAACAATACTAGTCGAAAATATCAGTGGAGCAAATTTTCGTATTGAGTATGCAATAGAATTAGATCACAATAATACTAATCGGAAATATCCACAAAGCAAATTTTACACAATATAATATGTCATCAGTAGAAAACTTCAATGCAAGAAATATCCATATGATATACGCAATAAAATTCGCTCACCACAGCACTGGTCGAAAATATCAGTAGAGGAAATAATACACAATAGAATATGTCAGCAGTAGAAAATTTCAATGGAACAAATTTTCATATTATATTTGCAATAAAATTAACTAACCACATTTATGGCCGAAAATATCAGTAGAGCATATTTTCTTACTATATATGCAATAAAATTAGCTCACGGCAATAATAGTCGAAAATATCAGAGCATCAAATTTTCATATTATATGTGGATTATGATTAGCTGGTCACAATACGAGGCGAATATATCAGTGGAACAAATTTTCGTATTAGGTATGCAATATAATTAGATCACAACAATACTAGTCGAAAATATCAGTATCGCAAATTTTCGTATTATATATGCAATAGAATTTGCTCACCACAATACTAGACGAAAATATCAGTAGCGCAAATATTCATATTACAAATGCAATAAAATTAGCTCACGACAATAATAGTGGGACATATGAGTAGAGTAAATTTTCGAACTGAATATGCAATAAAGTTAGCTCTCCACAATACTAGTCGAAAATATCAGTGAAGCAAATGTTCATATTGCAAATGCAATAAAATTAGTTCACGACAATAGTAGTGGGACATATCGGTAGAGTAAATATTCATATTATATATGCATTAAATTTCGCCCTCCACATTACTAGTCGAAAATATCAGTAGAGCAATTTTTCATATTATATATGCAATAAAATGAGCGCACAACAATACTAGTCGAAAATATCAGAGAAACTTATTTTCATACTATACATGCAACAATATAGTTCACCACAATACTAGTCGAAAATGTCAGTGGAGCAAATTTTCACATTATGTGTGCAATAAAGTTAGGTCTCCACAATACTAGTCGAAAATATCAGTAGAGCATATTTTCATATTATATATACAATAAAATTACCTCACCACAATACAAGTCGAAAACATCAGTAGAGCAAATTTACATATATTATATGCAATAAAATAAACTCCCACCAATACAAGTCGAAAATGTAAGTAGAGCAAATTTTGATATTTTATATGCAAAAACATTAGCTCGCCTCAGTACTAGTCGAAAATTTCAGTAGCGCAAATATTCATATTACATATGCAATGAAATTAGCTCACGACAATACTAGTCGAAATTATCAGTGGAGCAATTTTTCATATTATATATGCAATAAAATGAGCGCACAAAAATACTTGTCGAAAATATCAGAAAAACTTATTTTCATACTATACATGCAATAAAATAGTTCACCACAATACAAGACGAAAATATTAGTGGAGCGAAATTTCATATTATATGTGCAATAAAATTAGCTCTCTACAATAGTCGTGGGACATGTCAGTAGAGTAAATTTTCATATTATATATACATTAAAATTCGCTCTCCACACTACTAGTCGAAAATATCAGTAGCGCTAATTTTCGTATTATATATGCAATAGAATTGGCTCACCACGATACTAGTCGAAAATATCAGTAAACCTAATTTTCATACTGTTCATGTATTAAAATTAGCTCACCACCATACTAGTCGATAATATCTGTAGAACAAACTTTCATATTACATATGCAATAAAATTAGATCATCACAATACTAGTCAGAAATATCATTAGAGATAATTTTCACACTATATGTGCAATAAAGTTATCTCTCCAGAATACTAGTCGAAAATATCAGTGTACTAAATGTTCATATTACAAATGCAATAAAATTAGCTGACGACAATAATAGTGGGACATATCAGTAGAGTAAATTTTCAATCTAAATATGCAATAAAATTGGCTCACCACAATAATAGTCGTATATATTGTCGGAGCAAATTTTCATATAATATATGAAAAAAAATCAGCTCACGACAATACTAGCCGGCAACATCAGTCGTGCATATTTTCATATTATATGTCCAATAAAATTAACTCACCACAATACTAGTCGAAAACATCAGTCGTGCATATTTTCATATTATATATGCACTAAAATTAACTCACCACAATACTAGTCATAATTATAATTAGAGCAAATTTTCACATTTTATGTGCAATAAAGTTAGCTCTCCACAATACTTGTCGAAAATATAAGCGTACTAAATTTTCGTATTACAAATGCAATAAAATTAACTCACCACAATACCAGTCGAAATTATCCGTAGCACAAATTTTCGTATTATATATGCAATAGAATTTGCTCACCACAATACTAGACGAAAATATCAGTAGCGCAAATATTCATATTACATATGCAATAAAATTAGCTCACGCAATAATAGTCGAAAATATCAGAGCATCAAATTTTCATATTATATATGCATTATGATTAGCTGGTCACAATACGAGGCGAATATATCAGTGGAACAAATTTTCGTATTAGGTATGCAATTTAATTAGATCACAACAATGCTAGTCGAAAATATCAGTATCGCAAATTTCGTATTATATATGCAATAGAATTGGCTCACCACAATACTAGTCGTATATATCGTCGGAGCAAATTTTCACATAATATATGCAAAAATATCAGATCACGACAATAATAGTGGGACATGTCAGTAGAGTAAATTTTCATATTATATATATATTTAAATTCGCTCTCCACATTACTAGCCAAAAATATCAGTAGAGCATATTTTCATGTTATATATGCAATATAATGAGCCCGCCGCAATACTAGTCGAAAATATCAGTAAACATAATTTCCATACTATACATGTAATATAATTATCTCACCATCATACTAGTCGATAATATCTATTGAACAAATTTTCATATTACATCTGCAATAAAATTAGATCATCACAGTACTAGTCATAAATATCATTAGAGGAAGTAATACACAACAGAATATGTCAACAGTAGAAAATTTCAATGGAACAAATTTTCATATTATATTTGCAATAAAATTAACTAACCACAATTATAGCCGAAAATATCAGTAGAGCATATTTTCTTATTATATATGCAATAAAATTTGATCACCGCAATACTAGTCGAAAATATCAAAGCAACAAATTTTACACAATAAAATTTGTCAATAGTAGAAGACTTCAATACTACATATTTTCATATTATATATGCAATAAAATGAGCTCACCACAATACTAGTCGAAAATATCAGTAAACCTAATTTTTATACTACACATGTAATAAATGTAGCTCACCTGCATACTAGTCGATAATATCTGTAGGACAAATTTCCATATTACATATGCAAGAAAATTATATCATCACAATACTAGTCTGAAATATCATTAGAACTAATTTTCACAGTGTATGTGCAATAAAGTTAGCTCTCCACAATTCTAGTCGAAAATATCAGTGGAGCAATTGTTCATATTGCAAATGCAATAAAATTAGTTCACGACAATAGGAGTGGGACATATCAGTGGAGTAAATATTCATATTATATATGCATTAAATTTCGCCCTCCACATTACTAGTCGAAAATATCAGTAGAGCAATTTTTCATACTATATGTGCAATAAAATGAGCGCACAACAATGCTAGGCGAAAATATCATAGACACTTATTTACATACTATACATGCAACAAAATAGCTCACCACAATACTAGTCGAAAATGTCAGTGGAGCAAATTTTCACATTATGTGTGCAATAAAGTTAGCTCGCCTCAATACTATTCGAAAATATCAGTAGAGCATATTTTCCTATTTTATATGCAATAAAATTAGCTCACCACAATACTAGTCGAAAATATCAGTAGAGCAATTTTTCATATTATATATGCAATAAAATGAGCGCACAACAATACTAGTCGAAAATATCAGTGGAGCAAATTTTCGTATTGAGTATGCAATAGAATTAGATCACAATAATACTAATCGGAAATATCCACAAAGCAAATTTTACACAATATAATATGTCATCAGTAGAAAACTTCAATGCAAGAAATATCCATATGATATACGCAATAAAATTCGCTCACCACAGCACTGGTCGAAAATATCAGTAGAGGAAATAATACACAATAGAATATGTCAGCAGTAGAAAATTTCAATGGAACAAATTTTCATATTATATTTGCAATAAAATTAACTAACCACATTTATGGCCGAAAATATCAGTAGAGCATATTTTCTTACTATATATGCAATAAAATTAGCTCACGGCAATAATAGTCGAAAATATCAGAGCATCAAATTTTCATATTATATGTGGATTATGATTAGCTGGTCACAATACGAGGCGAATATATCAGTGGAACAAATTTTCGTATTAGGTATGCAATATAATTAGATCACAACAATACTAGTCGAAAATATCAGTATCGCAAATTTTCGTATTATATATGCAATAGAATTTGCTCACCACAATACTAGACGAAAATATCAGTAGCGCAAATATTCATATTACAAATGCAATAAAATTATCTCACGACAATAATAGTGGGACATATGAGTAGAGTAAATTTTCGAACTGAATATGCAATAAAGTTAGCTCTCCACAATACTAGTCGAAAATATCAGTGAAGCAAATGTTCATATTGCAAATGCAATAAAATTAGTTCACGACAATAGTAGTGGGACATATCGGTAGAGTAAATATTCATATTATATATGCATTAAATTTCGCCCTCCACATTACTAGTCGAAAATATCAGTAGAGCAATTTTTCATATTATATATGCAATAAAATGAGCGCACAACAATACTAGTCGAAAATATCAGAGAAACTTATTTTCATACTATACATGCAACAATATAGTTCACCACAATACTAGTCGAAAATGTAATTTTCACATTATGTGTGCAATAAAGTTAGGTCTCCACAATACTAGTCGAAAATATCAGTAGAGCATATTTTCATATTATATATACAATAAAATTACCTCACCACAATACAAGTCGAAAACATCAGTAGAGCAAATTTACATATATTATATGCAATAAAATAAACTCCCACCAATACAAGTCGAAAATGTCAGTAGAGCAAATTTTGATATTTTATATGCAAAAACATTAGCTCGCCTCAGTACTAGTCGAAAATTTCAGTAGCGCAAATATTCATATTACATATGCAATGAAATTAGCTCACGACAATACTAGTCGAAATTATCAGTGGAGCAAATTTTTTTATTATATATGCATTATGATTAGCTGGTCACAATACGAGCCGAATATATCAGTGGAACAAATTCTCGTATTAGGTATGCAAAATAATTAGATCAGAACAGTACGAGTCGAAAATATCAGTATCGCAAATTTTCGTATTATATATGGAATAGAACTGGCTCACCACAATATTAGTCGTATATATCGTCGGAGAAATTTTCATATAATATTTGAAATAAAATCTGCTGACCACAATACTTGTCGATAATATTAGTAGAGCACATTTTCATATTATATATGCACTAATAATTAGATAACCACAATACCACTCGAAAATATATGTAAAGAAAATTTTCATATTATATATGCAATAAAATTAGCTAACCACAATCCAAGTCGAAATATCAGTAGAGCAATTTTTCAGATTATATATGCAATAAAATTAGCGCACAACAACACTAGTCGAAAATATCAGAAAAACTTATTTCATACTATAGATGCAATAAAATAGTTCACCACAATACTAGACGAAAATATCAGTGGCGCGAAATTTCATATTATATATGCAATAAAATTATCTCCCCACAATACTACACGTAAATTGCATTACAATATATTTTCATATTATATACGGAATAAAATTAATTCCCAACAATACAAGCCGAATATATACAGTGGAGCAAATTTTCTTATTAAGTATTGAATAGGATTAGATCACCACGATATTAGTCGTATACATCGTTGGAGCAAATTTTTATATTATATATACAAAAAAATTAGTTCACCACCATACTAGTCGAAGATATATGTAGAGCAAATTTTCATACTAAATATGCAATAAAGTTAGCTCACCACAATACTAGTCGTATATATCATTGATGCAAATTTTCATATAATTTATGCAAAAAAATCAGCTCACGACAATACTAGTGGAAACTATCAGTAGCGCAAATATTCATATTACATATCCAATAAATTAGCTCACGACAATAATAGTCGAAAATATCAGCGCATCAAATTTTCATATTATTTATGCATTATGATTAGCTGTTCACAATACGAGTCAAATATATCAGTGGAGCAAATTTTCGTATTATATATGCAATAGAATTGGCGCACCACAATACCAGTCGATAATATCTGTAGAACAAATTTCAATATTACATATGCAATAACATTAGATCATCACAATACTAGTCGAAAATATCAGTAAACCTAATTTTCATACTATACATGTACTAAAATTAGCTCACCACCATACTAGTCGATAATATCCGTAGATCAAATTTTCATATTACACGTGCAATAAAATTAGATCATCACAATACTATCCAGAAATATAATTAGAGCTAATTTTCACATTATATGTGCAACAAACTTAGCCCTCCGCAAAACTAGTCGAAAATATCAGTGAAGCAAATTTCCATATTATATGTGCCATACAATCAGATCACCACAACACTAGTTGAAAGTATCCGTAGTGCATATTTTCATATTATATATGCAATAAAATTAGATCACCACAATAGTAGCCGAAAATATCTGTAGTGCAATTTTCGTATTAAATGTGCATCAAAATTAGCTCACCACAATTCAAGTCGAAAATATCAGTAGAGCAAATTTTGATATTTTATATGCAAAAACATTAGCTCGCCGCAGTACTAGTCGAAAATTTCAGTAGCGCAAATATTCATATTACATATGCAATGAAATTAGCTCACGACAATACTAGTCGAAATTATAAGTGTAGCAAATTTTTTTATTATATATGCAATAGGATTAGCTCGTCACAATACGAGTCGAATATATCAGTGGAGCAAATTGTCGTATTGAGTATGCAATAGAATTAGATCACCATAATACTAATCGCAAATATCCATAAAGCAAATTTTACACAATATAATATGTCATCAGTAGAAAACTTCAATGCAAGAAATATCCATATGATATACGCAATAAAATTAGCTCACCACAGCACTGGTCGAAAATATCAGTAGAGGAAATAATACACAATAGAATATGTCAGCAGTAGAAAATTTCAATGGAGCAAATTTTCATATTATATTTGCAATAAAATTAACTAACCACAATTATGGCCGAAAATATAAGTAGAGCATATTTTCCTATTCTATATGCAATAAAATTAGCTCACCACAATACTAGTCGAAAATATCAGTAGAGCAATTTTTTCATATTATATATGCAATAAAATGAGCGCACAACAATACAAGTCGAAAATATCAGTGGAGAAAATTTTCGTATTGAGTATGCAATAGAATTAGATCACAATAATACTAATCGGAAATATCCACAAAGCAAATTTTACACAATATAATATGTCATCAGTAGAAAACTTCAATGCAAGAAATATCCATATGATATACGCAATAAAATTAGCTCACCACAGCACTGGTCGAAAATATCAGTAGAGGAAATAATACACAATAGAATATGTCAGCAGTAGAAAATTTCAATGGAACAAATTTTCATATTATATTTGCAATAAAACTAACTAACCACAATTATAGCCGAAAATATCAGTAGAGCATATTTTCTTATTATATATGCAATAAATTAGCTCACAACAATACTAGTCGAGAATATCAGTACAGCAAATTTCCATATTATATATGCAATATAATTGGCTCACAACAACACAAGTCGAAAATATCAGTAAAGCATATTTTCATATTATATATGCAATAAAATTAGCTCACAACAATACAGGACGAAAAGTGCAGTAGAGCAAGTTTTCATATTATATATGCATTAAAAATATCTCTCCAAATACTTTTCGAAAATATCTGTAGACCGAATTTTTATATTATATATGCAATAGAATTGGATCACCACACTACTAGTCCAAAATATAATAAAAGTAAATTTTCATATTATATATGCAATAAAACTAGCTCACCACGATACTAGTCCAAAAGAGCAGTCGAGCAAGTTCTCATATTACATATCCAAAAAAATTACCTCACAATAATACTAGTCGATAATATCAGTAGAGCAAATTTTTATATTATATTGGCAATAGAATTGGCTCACCGCAATACCAGTCGAAAATATCGGTGAATCAAATAGTCATATTATACATGCAATAGAATTTGCCGAAGACAAGTCTAATCGAAAAGATCAGTAGAGAAAATTCTGATATTACATATGCAATAATATCAGCTCACCACAATCCTAGCCGAAAATGTCAGAAAAGCAAATTTTCTCATTATATATGCAATAGAAATGGCGCACCACAATACTATTCGAAAAGAGTAGCAGAGCAAGTTTCCATATTATATATGCAATAAAATTATCTCACCAAATACTATTCGAAAATATTTGTAGACCAAATTTTTATATTATATATGTAATAAAATTAGCTCACCACAATACTAGACGAAAAGAGCAGTAGAGCAAATTTCCATATTATATATGTAATAAAATTATCTCACCAAATACTAGTCGAAAATATCAGTGAATCAAATATTCATGTTATACATGCAATAGAATTGGCTCACCGCAATACAAGTCGAAAATATCAATAGAGCAAATTTTCATATTATATATGCAATAGAAATGGCTCACCGCAATACCAGTCGAAAATATCTGTAGACCAAACTTTTATATTATGTATGCAATAGAATTGGCTCACCACAACAATAGACGAAAATATGAGTAGAGCAAACGTTTATATTACATATGCAGTAAAAATAGCTCACCACAATACTAGCCGAAAATATCAGTATAGGAAATTTTCATATTATATATGCAGTAAATTTGGCTCACCAGATTAGTATTCGAAAATAACAGTAGAAAAAATTTTCATTACAAATATGCAATAAATTTATATCAACACAAGACTAGTCGAGAATATCAGTACAGCAAATTTCCATATTATTCATGCTGTAAAAATGCTCACCACAAAACTGGTCGAAAATATATGTAGAACAAATTTTCATGGTATATGTGTAGTAAAAATAGGTCACAACAATACTAGTCGAAAATATGGGTAGAGCAAATTTTTATATTAAATATGCAGTAAAATTAGTTCACAACAGTACAAGTCGAAAATATCAATAGAGCAAGTTTCCATATTATATATGCAATAAAATTAGCTCACGGCAATACTAGTCGAAAATATCAGTAGAGCAAATATTCATATTATGAATGCAATAAAATTGGATCACAACACTACTAGTCGAAAATATAATAATAGCAAATATTCATATTATATATGCAATAAAACTAGCTCACCACGATACTAGTCCAAAACAGCAGTAGAGCAAGTTTTCATATTACATATCCAATAAAATTATCTCACAATAATACTAGTCGATAATATCAGTAGAGCAAATTTTTATATTACATTGGCAATAGAATTGGCTCACCGCAATACTAGTCGAAAATATCAGTGGATCAAATTTTCATATTATACATGCCATAGACTTTGCTGACCACAATTCTAATCGAAAATATAAGTAGATCAAATTCTGATATTACATGTGCAATAATATCCGCTCACCACAGTACTAGCCGAAAATGTCAGTAATGCAAGTTTCCACATTATATATGCAATAGAAATGGCTCACCACAATACTATTCGAAAATATCTGTAGACCAAATTTTTATATTATATATGCAATAAAATTGGCTCACCACACTATTAGTCGAAAATATCATTAAAGAAAATTTTCATATTATATATGCAGTAAATATAACTCACAAAAATACTAGTAGAGAATAACACTATAGAAAATTTTTATAATATATGTGCAATAAATTTAGATCACATTATACTAATCGAAAATATCAGTACTGCAAATTTTCATATTATAAATGCTGTAAAAATATCTCACAACAATACTATCGACAATATAAGTGGAGTAAAATTTCACATTATGTGTGCAATAAAAGTAGGTCACAACTATACTAGTCGAAAATGTCAGTAAAGCAAATTTTCATATTATATATCCGATTACATATTCTCACCACAATACTAGTCGAAAATATCAATAGAGCAAGTATCCATATTATATATGCAATAAAATTAGCTCACGGCAATACTAGTCGAAAATATCAGTAGAGCAAATATTCATATTATGAATGCAATAAAATTGGATCACCACACTACTAGTCGAAAATATAATAAAAGCAAATATTCATATTATATATGCAATAAAACTAGCTCACCACGATACTAGTCCAAAACAGCAGTACAGCAAGTTTTCATATTACATATCCAATAAAATTAGCTTACAACAATACTAGTCGACAATATCAATAGAGAAAGTTTCCATATTATACAAGCAATAACATTAGCTCGAGGCAATACTAGTCGAAAATATCTGTGGAGCAAATTATCATATTATGTATGCAATAAAATTAGCTCATCACAATACTAGTAGAAAATGTCAGTAGAGCAAATATTCACAATATATGTGCAACAAAATGAGCTCACCACAATTCTAGTGGAAAATAACAGTAGATATAATTTTCATATTATATATGCAATAGAATTGGCTCCCAGCAATACTAGTCGAAAATATTGGTAGACCCAATTTTTATATTATATATGCAATAGAATTGGATCACCACACTACTAGTCCAAAATATAATAAAAGTAAATTTTCATATTATATATGCAATAAAACTAGCTCACCACGATACTAGTCCAAAAGAGCAGTCGAGCAAGTTCTCATATTACATATCCAAAAAAATTACCTCACAATAATACTAGTCGATAATATCAGTAGAGCAAATTTTTATATTATATTGGCAATAGAATTCGCTCACCGCAATACCAGTCGAAAATATCGGTGAATCAAATAGTCATATTATACATGCAATAGAATTTGCCGAAGACAAGTCTAATCGAAAAGATCAGTAGAGAAAATTCTGATATTACATATGCAATAATATCAGCTCACCACAATCCTAGCCGAAAATGTCAGGAAAGCAAATTTTTTCATTATATATGCAATAGAAATGGCTCACCACAATACCATTCGAAAAGAGTAGCAGAGCAAGTTTCCATATTATATATGCAATAAAATTATCTCACCAAATACTATTCGAAAATATTTGTAGACCAAATTTTTATATTATATATGTAATAAAATTAGCTCACCACAATACTAGACGAAAAGAGCAGTAGAGCAAATTTCCATATTATATATGTAATAAAATTACCTCACCAAATACTAGTCGAAAATATCAGTGAATCAAATATTCATGTTATACATGCAATAGAATTGGCTCACCGCAATACAAGTCGAAAATAACAATAGAGCAAATTTTCATATTATATATGCAATAGAAATGGCTCACCGCAATACCAGTCGAAAATATCTGTAGACCAAACTTTTATATTATGTATGCAATAGAATTGGCTCACCACAACAATAGACGAAAATATGAGTAGAGCAAACGTTTATATTACATATGCAGTAAAAATAGCTCACCACAATACTAGCCGAAAATATCAGTATAGGAAATTTTCATATTATATATGCAGTAAATTTGGCTCACCACAATACTACTCGAAAATATCAATACAGCAAGATGTTGACAATAAGATTTGTCAAAAGTGGATAATTACAATACAACAAATATTCAAATTATATTTCTAATAAAATTAGCACACCACAGTACTAGTCGAACACATCAGGATAACGAGTTTTCATATTATATATGCAATAAAATTAGCTCACCACAGTACTAGTCGAAAATATCAACAGAGCAAGTTGTTGACAATAAAATTTGTCAAAGGTTGAAAATTGCAATACAACAAGTATTCATATTATATATGCACTAAAATTCGCTCACCACTTTACTATTCGAAAATATCAGTAGTGAAAATTTTCGTATGATATATGCAGTAATATTGGATCTCCACAACACAAGTTGAAAATATCAGTAGAGCAAATTTTATATTATATATGCAATAAAATTAGCTCATCACAATACTAGTCGAAAATATCGGTAGAGCAAATTTTCAAATTATATATGGAATGAAATGAGGTCACAGCAATACTAGTCGAAATTATAAGTAGATCAAATATTCATACTATATATGCAATGAAATTAGCGTACAAGAATATTAGTCGAAAATATAAGTAGAGCAAATTTTCATATTATATATGCAATAAAATCCGCACACCACAATACTAGTCGAAAATATCACTAGGGCAAATATATGTATTGTATATGCAGTAAAATTAGCTATGCATCATACTAGCTGGAAATATCAGTAGTGCAAATTTTCATATCATATATGCAATAAAATTAGCTCACCACAATACTAGTCGAAAATATCAATAGAGCCAGTTTTCATATCATATATGCAATAAAATTAACTCACCACAATACTAGTCGAAAATATCAATAGAGCAGGTTGCTGAAAATAAAATTTGTCAAAAGTGGAAAATTACAAAACTACAAATATTCATATTATATTTGCAATAAAATTAGCACACTACTATACTATTCGAAAATAACAGTAGAATAAATTTTCACATCATATATGCAACAGAATTAGCTCACAACAACACTAGTCGATAATATCAGTAGAGCAAATATAACACAATAAAATTTGTCAACTGTAGAAGTTCCAATACAACAAATTTTCATATTACAGATGCAATAAAATTAGGTCACCACAATACTGCTCGAAAATATCTGTAGAGCAAACTTTCATATTATTGAGGCAATAAAATTACCCGACAATAATAGTAGTCGTAAATATCAGTAAAAAAATTTTAGATTATGTATGCAATAAAATTGACTCACCACTATACTAGTCGAAAATACCATTAGATCAAATTTTCCTAATATATATGCAATAAAATTTGCGCACCACAATACTAGCCGAAATTATCAGTAGAGCAAATTTTTTTTATATATATGCAATAAAATTAGCTCACCACAATACTATACGATAATATCGGAATAGCAAATTTTCATATTATATATGCAATAAAATTTGCTCACCAGAAGAGTAGTCGAAAATATAAATAAAACAAATTTTGCGCAATAAAATTAGTCAACAGTAGGAAATTTCAATAGAACAAATTTTCATATTATATATGCAATAAAATTAGATACCAAAATTCTAGTCGAAAATATCAGTAGAGCAAATTTTCATATTTCATGTGTAATAAAATCAACTAAACGGAATACAAGTTGAAAATATCCGTTGTGCATATTTTCATTTTATATATGCAATAAAAATAGCTCACCATAATGCTAACCAAAATATCGATAAAGCAAGTTTTTCACAATACAATATGTCATTAGCAGAAAATTACAATACAACAAATTTTCATATTATACACGCAATAAAATTAGCTCACCGCAACACTGAACGAAAAAATCAATAGTGCAAATTTTACACTATACAATTTGTCAACTGTAGAAAATTTCAATAGATCAAATTTTCATATTATATTTTGAATAAAATTAGCTCAACGTCGCTCTATTCGGAAATATCAGTACAGCAAATTGTCATATTAAATATCCTGTAAAATTATCTAACCACCACATTAATCGAAAATATCGATGAAGCAAATTTTACACAATATAATATGTCATCAGAAGAAAATTTCAATGCAACAAATTTTCATATTATGTACTCAATAGGATTAGCTCACGACAATACTAGGCGAATATATCAGTGAAGCAAATTTCCATATTATATGTGCAATACAATCAGATCACCACAACACTAGTTGAAAGTATCCGTAGTGCATATTTTCATATTATATATGCAATAAAATTAGCTCACCACAATAGTAGCCGAAAATATCTGTAGTGCAATTTTCGTATTAAATGTGCATCAAAATTAGCTCACCAGAATACTAGTCGTATATACCATTGGCGCAAATTTTCATATTATACAAACAAGAAAATTAGCTCACCACCATACTAGTCGACGATATCTGTAGAGCAAATTTTCATACTAAATATGCAATTAAATTGGAAAACCACAATAATAGTAGTATATATCATTGGAGCAAATTTTCATATAATATATGCAAAAAAATCAGCTCACGACCATACTAGTCGGAAACATCAGTCGTGCGTATTTTCATATTATATCTGTAATAAAATTAACTCACCACAATACTAGTCTAAAATATAAGTAAAGAAAATTTTCACATTATATATGCATTAAAATTCGCTATCCACATTACTAGTCGAAAATATCAGTAGAGCAATTTTTCATATCATATATGGAATAAAATGAGCTCACCACAATAATAGTCGAAAATATCAGTAAACCTAATTTTCATACTATACATGTAATAAAATTAGCTGACCACAGTATTAGTCCAAAATATCAGTAGAGCAATTTTTCATATTATATATGCAGTAAAATTAGGTCACCCCAATACTACTCGGAAATATAAGGAAAGCAAATTGTCATATTATATTTGCAATAAAATTGGCTCACCAAAATACTAATCGAAAATGTAAGTACAACAAATTTTCATAATATATATGCAATAAAATTAGCTCACCAAAATACTAGTCGAAAATATCAGCAGAGCTGGTTTTCATGTGATATATGCAATATTATTAGCTCACCACAATAATAGTCGATCATATCAGTACAGCAAATTTTCAGATTATATATGCAATAAAATTAGCTCGCCTCAATTCTAGTCGAAAATATCTGTAGAGCAAATTTTCGTATTATATATACAATAGAATAAGATCACCACAATACTAATGGAAAATATAAGTATAGCCAATTTTCATTCTATATATGAAATAAAATCAGCTGGCCACAATACTTCTCGATAATATTAGTAGAGCACATTTTCATATTATATATGCACTAATAATTAGATAACCACAATACCACTCGAAAATATATGTAAAGAAAATTTTCATATTATATATGCAATAAAATTAGCTAACCACAATCCAAGTCGAAAATATCAGTAGAGCAATTTTTCAGATTATATATGCAATAAAATTAGCGCACAACAACACTAGTCGAAAATATCAGAAAAACTTATTTTCATACTATAGATGCAATAAAATAGTTCACCACAATACTAGACGAAAATATCAGTGGCGCGAAATTTCATATTATATATGCAATAAAATTATCTCACCACAATACTACACGTAAATTGCATTACAATATATTTTCATATTATATACGGAATAAAATTAATTCCCAACAATACAAGTCGAATATATACAGTGGAGCAAATTTTCTTATTAAGTATTGAATAGGATTAGATCACCACGATATTAGTCGTATACATCGTTGGAGCAAATTTTTATATTATATATACAAAAAAATTAGTTCACCACCATACTAGTCGAAGATATATGTAGAGCAAATTTTCATACTAAATATGCAATAAAGTTAGCTCACCACAATACTAGTCGTATATATCATTGATGCAAATTTTCATATAATTTATGCAAAAAAATCAGCTCACGACAATACTAGTGGAAACTATCAGTAGCGCAAATATTCATATTACATATCCAATAAAATTAGCTCACGACAATAATAGTCGAAAATATCAGCGCATCAAATTTTCATATTATTTATGCATTATGATTAGCTGTTCACAATACGAGTCAAATATATCAGTGGAGCAAATTTTCGTATTATATATGCAATAGAATTGGCGCACCACAATACCAGTCGATAATATCTGTAGAACAAATTTCAATATTACATATGCAATAACATTAGATCATCACAATACTAGTCGAAAATATCAGTAAACCTAATTTTCATACTATACATGTACTAAAATTAGCTCACCACCATACTAGTCGATAATATCCGTAGATCAAATTTTCATATTACACGTGCAATAAAATTAGATCATCACAATACTATCCAGAAATATAATTAGAGCTAATTTTCACATTATATGTGCAACAAACTTAGCCCTCCGCAAAACTAGTCGAAAATATCAGTGAAGCAAATTTCCATATTATATGTGCCATACAATCAGATCACCACAACACTAGTTGAAAGTATCCGTAGTGCATATTTTCATATTATATATGCAATAAAATTAGATCACCACAATAGTAGCCGAAAATATCTGTAGTGCAATTTTCGTATTAAATGTGCATCAAAATTAGCTCACCACAATTCAAGTCGAAAATATCAGTAGAGCAAATTTTGATATTTTATATGCAAAAACATTAGCTCGCCGCAGTACTAGTCGAAAATTTCAGTAGCGCAAATATTCATATTACATATGCAATGAAATTAGCTCACGACAATACTAGTCGAAATTATAAGTGTAGCAAATTTTTTTATTATATATGCAATAGGATTAGCTCGTCACAATACGAGTCGAATATATCAGTGGAGCAAATTGTCGTATTGAGTATGCAATAGAATTAGATCACCATAATACTAATCGCAAATATCCATAAAGCAAATTTTACACAATATAATATGTCATCAGTAGAAAACTTCAATGCAAGAAATATCCATATGATATACGCAATAAAATTAGCTCACCACAGCACTGGTCGAAAATATCAGTAGAGGAAATAATACACAATAGAATATGTCAGCAGTAGAAAATTTCAATGGAGCAAATTTTCATATTATATTTGCAATAAAATTAACTAACCACAATTATGGCCGAAAATATAAGTAGAGCATATTTTCCTATTCTATATGCAATAAAATTAGCTCACCACAATACTAGTCGAAAATATCAGTAGAGCAATTTTTCATATTATATATGCAATAAAATGAGCGCACAACAATACAAGTCGAAAATATCAGTGGAGAAAATTTTCGTATTGAGTATGCAATAGAATTAGATCACAATAATACTAATCGGAAATATCCACAAAGCAAATTTTACACAATATAATATGTCATCAGTAGAAAACTTCAATGCAAGAAATATCCATATGATATACGCAATAAAATTAGCTCACCACAGCACTGGTCGAAAATATCAGTAGAGGAAATAATACACAATAGAATATGTCAGCAGTAGAAAATTTCAATGGAACAAATTTTCATATTATATTTGCAATAAAATTAACTAACCACAATTATAGCCGAAAATATCAGTAGAGCATATTTTCTTATTATATATGCAATAAAATTAGCTCACGGCAATAATAGTCGAAAATATCAGAGCATCAAATTTTCATATTATATATGGATTATGATTAGCTGGTCACAATACGAGGCGAATATATCAGTGGAACAAATTTTCGTATTAGGTATGCAATATAATTAGATCACAAGAATACTAGTCGAAAATATCAGTATCGCAAATTTTCGTATTACATATGCAATAGAATTTGCTCACCACAATACTAGACGAAAATATCAGTAGCGCAAATATTCATATTACAAATGCAATAAAATTAGCTCACGACAATAATAGTGGGACATATCAGTAGAGTAAATTTTCGAACTGAATATGCAATAAACTTAGCTCTCCACAATACTAGTCGGAAATATCAGTGGAGCAAATGTTCATATTGCAAATGCAATAAAATTAGTTCACGACAATAGTAGTGGGACATATTGGTAGAGTAAATATTCATATTATATATGCATTAAATTTCGCCCTCCACATTACTAGTCGAAAATATCAGTAGAGCAATTTTTCATAATATATATGCAATAAAATGAGCGCACAACAATACTAGTCGAAAATATCAGAGAAACTTATTTTCATACTATACATGCAATAAAATAGTTCACCACAATAATAGTCGAAAATGTCAGTGGAGCAAATTTTCACATTATGTGTGCAATAAAGTTAGCTCTACACAATACTAGTCGAAAATATCAGTAGAGCATATTTTCATATTATATATGCAATAAAATTACCTCACCACAATACAAGTCGAAAACATCAGTAGAGCAAATTTACATATATTATATGCAATAAAATTAACTCCCACCAATACAAGTCGAAAATGTCAGTAGAGCAAATTTTGATATTTTATATGCAAAAACATTAGCTCGCCTCAGTACTAGTCGAAAATTTCAGTAGCGCAAATATTCATATTACATATGCAATGAAATTAGCTCACGACAATACTAGTCGAAATTATCAGTGGAGCAAATTTTTTTATTATATATGCATTATGATTAGCTGGTCAGAATACGAGGCGAATATATCAGAGGAACAAATTCTCGTATTAGGTATGCAATATAATTAGATCACAACAATACGAGTCGAAAATATCAGTATCGCAAATTTTCGTATTATATATGGAATAGAATTGGCTCACCACAATATTAGTCGTATATATCGTCGGAGAAAATTTTCATATAATATATGCAAAAAAATCAGCTCACGACAATACTAGTCGGCAACATCAGTCGTGCATATTTTCATATTATTTGTGCAGTAAAATTAACTCACCACAATACTAGTCGAAAATATCAGTAGAGCAATTTTTCATATTATATATGCAATAAAATGAGCGCACAAAAATACTTGTCGAAAATATCAGAAAAACTTATTTTCATACTATACATGCAATAAAATAGTTCACCACAATACAAGACGAAAATATTAGTGGAGCGAAATTTCATATTATATGTGCAATAAAATTAGCTCTCGACAATAGTCGTGGGACATGTCAGTAGAGTAAATTTTCATATTATATATACATTAAAATTCGCTCTCCACACTACTAGTCGAAAATATCAGTAGCGCTAATTTTCGTATTATATATGCAATAGAATTGGCTCACCACGATACTAGTCGAAAATATCAGTAAACCTAATTTTCATACTGTTCATGTATTAAAATTAGCTCACCACCATACTAGTCGATAATATCTGTAGAACAAACTTTCATATTACATATGCAATAAAATTAGATCATCACAATACTAGTCAGAAATA
>NW_027470883.1:0-31640 GCF_051020765.1 Lasioglossum baleicum | reverse complement strand
TACGTGGGATATCTCTGACCTAAAGATTCCAAAATTCGCGAAAGAAACACGCGAGAGAAACATTTCATTGTTATTCAATTGTTTTGGTTCAAAAGCTGGATTCTGAATTGCAAGCGGGTCTTCTCTTCTCGCGAAGAGTCGAACGGTGAAAAAAATACACAGCACTCGTACGTTGACTCAGGCAGCGAAATTTATATTTGAATTCGAGGGAACTGTTGTCGATTCCATAAACCGAGTGGCCACTTTTCCTGGCCACTGATATCATCGGCCACGAATCTGCCTAACTCCCCGAAATGTCAAATCAGTCGGTCCTCTGACTCCTCTAATTCGAAATGAGTCAACCCCGTTTTCGACGAAAAGAACTGCCTATTTTCAAGCTCCAAATTAGACCAACTTATCGTCTCGAATCGACGAATTCGTAGGTGTTCTCTCTTCCTACCTGATTAAGGAGCGTTGGGTCGAAACGAGTCCGTTCGTGGCTTTCAAAGCGCCAGAAACTTCGACGTTGGTAGTGGTAGTGGTTGCACGAAGGAGATATAATTTATTTGAAATCTTGTTTCTTCCATTTTTCGATTTTTTCCTCTCTCGAAGTGAGTAAATTCTGATTTTTTATTTTCATATTTCCTTAAAGTCTACACCCACTTTTAATAAAATTTATATCAAGAGATGTAAATATGATATGCATATGATATTGCATAAACTTAATTATTACTAGTTATATAAACTGTATTTATTCTTTCCTTCTCAAGGGAAATAAGAATTTATTTTAATTTATTTTTAATTTATTATAATTTATTCAAATTCATGAAAAAAAAGATATATTACCGTGCAAAATGGTGAAAGTATAATATTAATTAATAAAAATACTGGAATTCTTAAAATTTACCAAAAAATGTCGTCATACTCTCGTTATTAACTAGTACCATAGTATCAAAGAAATTATTTATATAGTAAAATATTTTTTGGTACGTAAGAGGGTAAATATCTCAAAAGTGTGTACAAAATATGTATGTACCTCGTTTAATTAAAGGAAGATTATTTGATAATCTATTATTATTATTGTAGGGGGGAAAATTTACCATGCCAAAATAACAAATTTCTATATCGTAAAAAACTTTACAATTAGTACAAAATTCATATTTTTCTATTACAATTAATAAAAGAAACTTTCTAACGTTCAATCTCTTTTCTCACACTCGATTATTCCCTTTTAAATTATAATTTGTAATGCACCAAATGTCATTAATAAATCATTAATAAAGACAATTCTACGTTGTTCACCTTAATCGAGTCTTATCCAAGAAAGGATAAATCTGAATAAAAAAATTAGAAATGGAGAATTAACGACAGAAGGTTTTCTTCCACCGCAAATCTCCTAGAAATCCAAGAACTAGGACCGAGAACTCTCTGGTGTACGTGACGTTGTGCACGCACACTGTACACCATTCCATATCTCGAAATGTTAAATACGACGCAAGTGAGAGACAGATAATTTTCCTCCCAATTATTCCTCTGATTTGCTTGAATCATATCGTCTTTGCGGTCGTAAATGGAAACTGCTCTTAAAGCACGTCTCTTGGCTCGGAACGTGGACTTTGAATTTTCAATATAATCGGCACGCGTCCAAACCAACCTCGTGCTTTAACAAACAGCAAAACCTCTAGAAATATTTCCTCTCTCGATTTCGGATTATTTTTCTTCTTCTCTGCAACCGCCTGACAAAACTATCATTTTCTTTTCCGCGAAAAACCAGCGAAATGAAAACTTACTGTTCGAGAATGAAAATTAATTGAACTGTCTCGCATTAATTTCCGTTCGCATAAACGAATCTAGTCGTCACGTATCGTCCGATGTATATCAGAATTAATTAGGTTGTCACTCTTCGCTTCCTGTCCCGAGGAAAAATTTTTATTCACGCGTTTTCTTTTCCGTACATTTCGTGTCGTTGACTTGGACCACTGGAAATTCGTGAACGTGTGTTGATAAGTGGAAAAGAAATTTAAACTTCCTCTCGGACGTTCTTCCTTAACCAAAATTAATCGATCGGTTGTTATTTATTCCGTGCGCATGAGAGTGAATTAAATGGTCGCATTTGACGTAAGTGGATGGTTGAAAATTTAGTCAGAAGCGAAATGCGAAAGTGCTGGGTGAAAGGAAAGAGGCGTCAATGCCTCTGACGCCAGCAGCGGTCCACTTCCGGTCCTCCGTGCGTCCTCAGACGTTCTAAATAAACGTGCAGATTCCACGTCGAGGCTCTCCAAGAACTCCCATTCCCTGTGCCGAATAACCATGTGGGCAATAATCCATTTCACTATTAAATTGAGGGTATGATTATTGTTTTAAGGCGCAGGCTTGCCTTCGTCAGTGTAAGTAAGTAGAACCGTGGAAAAACCAAATACGTGGATGACGATATTTTAAGATACCAATTAGCCCTTGGGAATTGATATTTAATACTCGTAACAGTAACCGTTCGGCGATAATACGTATTTTAAACTAGAACATTCTGTAAAATAAATTTTCCTATACACAGACGGAGTTATCTCTTCGCTCTGAAGCTTTCCGTGTAATTTATTTAGTACAACTGCAATGATACAAATAATAAATTTGTAATCTATTTGTAAAAGAATTTATTTCGTAATGAATATCGTAGATGTTCTGTGAAATCCATTTTTAACAAGTACAGGTGATTCTCCTATTTATTTTTCACACAATTGAAACGTGAACAAATAATTGATAACTATTTAATTATTTTAAATATACTACAAAATATAAATCAATTTTAGAAATGTAATATAAAAATTAAAAATTTATTTTACTTCATCCGTTTCATATTGTTAATTTGAACAGGTAACAATAGCGATTCAAAATTATCCCAACTTTTAACTAATCAGAGATAATGGTGTCCTTAAAAATTCTTATCAATACGAGATACAAAATAGGAAATT
Organism: Lasioglossum baleicum; assembly: GCF_051020765.1. NCBI lineage: Eukaryota > Metazoa > Arthropoda > Insecta > Hymenoptera > Halictidae > Lasioglossum > Lasioglossum baleicum. The sequence continues at coordinate 28,695 of NW_027470883.1, read as the reverse complement.
TGAAAGCAGGAATATGTAAGCAATTGCGACTAGAACTTAGTTCTAAAATTTATTATTCAAATTCAAGGATGTTTATGAAAGTTTCGGATAAAGATTGCTCTAAATGAAATAAACTGACCAAAGAATCCTCTCATCAGCCTCGAATAACATGATCTTCAAATTTTCTACGAATAATCCGCAAGCATAATGAATAGTGTATAAACGGGGAAACCGTGGCTGGGAAAACAAGCGATTCGATAGTCGATAACAAAGCGAGTGCATGGCCTTCCCCGTTTATCTGTCGGAAGGAGGAACGAAAGTTATTTCCGGCCGCGGCCCACATACAGCAAAGATCGATAATTTGTCGTCACGGATTCATTTCTTTTATCTTTCCTTCGTTTCCTACATGCTGACATTCGGGTGCATCGATCGACTGTTCGCCCTCTTGTTGTTTCTTGCTCGTACGTCTTGATAATTTTTAGAAGGGCAACGGTGGCGCCACCAGAGTGGGCGAAGCAACGTCATCGCTGAGAAGAGAGAACTTATCTACGTTCCCGTAAAGAGTTTACGATGAAGTTCAACCACATCCAACAGATTAAGATTTAACTTTAATTCAAGAATTCTTTTCCGCGTGTTAAAGGAAAAAAATATAATTTATAGATTAACAGGAAAGATGAGAGGAGTGAAAAGTTTTCTATTTAAGGAAACTTTTAGTGAGGTTATAGGTTAGATTATATTTCGAAAGATTCGATTTGTTAAAGATACTGCTCTGTTTTGGTCACTCTTTTAACTATTTTGTATATTATTTAGTCAAATTTAACGAGAGAAGAAATTTAATGATTAGTAATCAATACTGATAATAATTAATTAATAGTTAAACTATAAAATATATACAATTTTTTTGTATATATACTTTATATCTTTGTTATTTTATATTTGTATGAACTTGTTATGTATGCAAATTAATTATTTTTGGGTAAATGTTATTAAGTAGTTTAGATAGTTAAACATTACAATATAGTTATTTTTTTCTAGTCGTATATAACTTTTCTGACTAACATTAGACAAGTTTGTAATTTCAAAGTCACACTATGATTGTAAATATTGATATATAAGTATATATTTGTCTATGATTATATCTACTACAATTTATGTTACTAGATACTATTAAAGGTTAAAAGAAATGCTTTTATTCATTGTTAGATAATAAAATATTACCGTTACAGTTCCAAACATGTATATCTATACTAATTTTGAGATATCCATTATCGCTAAAGTTTCGTCACGTCCTTCACTGGACCTTCCATTCAAGTCACTGATGTAAATCAAATAATGACGATGTGGGTGAAGTACGTGTTGATTCATAAAAAACTTGCAACTCTTAATATTTAAATAATATGTAAAGTAGGAGGTTGAACGCAACTTGTCTAATTATGTATCAATGACGTGCAAGGCTATAGGTCAGATCATGTTAATATCATTAAAACTTCAAGTAACATTATTATTACACTGAGCACAGAAAATAATACAGTGCATTAATTTGAAGAAATATTTTTTTCCAATTCCATACATTATCCAATTTTTCTAAAGTAAATGAATGTTCATACGTCTGATTTAAAATTCAAAAACATGTAAAATGACATTGATTGTAAGATACCTGTAGTTTTTGTAAAAATATATGGAAGTTCGAAAATGTTAAAGGGATTTTTAATTTCATATGAATCATTTTGTTGTGCAAATAGCATATGTTTCATTATCAAACCCTTATCCTTAATTAAAACAGTTTCTCATGAGTGCACCACAGTTTTGCAAAAAAATTTAATTCCACAGATTTTTTAGAATGGTTGGCAAGTAATTTTGATGATATATTATATTATATTATTAATTACATTATTATATTATTAATCTAACCAAACTCCAAATTTCGAATTAAATAAAAATTATCGTGTCTCTCTCACAGAAAAAAAAGAAATTAATTCTTCATTGTTTCTGTATGTAATGAAACTGCGTATATTTCCTCAGTGAATACTAAATATTTTGCATTAAGCTGTAAATAATCCCCAATAAAATTATATATATCAAACTGAAAATTAAAAATTCCCCGAGTTAAATCGCAAGAATTACAATCGTTCCGCATATCCTCTTCAATATATTACGTATAGTTCCGCAGCAGGTACTAAATAATTCGAAATGAAATTGTTACGTGAGATCGGACACGTAAGAAAATCTGAAAGTAAACCGCGGTTGCCTTTTACGGAAATACGCATAAGAGTCAATGAATCGATGAATCAAGTAGACATATAAGCACGATATGGAATGTATATTCCTTTTGATTGTTCACGATGCAGACACGTGTCGAAAGAATTGCTGTTGACACCAATTATATGAAGCACTACAGAGGCGAGTGTGTCACAGGACATGATAGTGCATCTGGAGTATGTTGAAGTGGCATGAAGAAACCGATGATGTCAATACGAGTCGCTTCCTTTTTCAATACGCGGTTCGTGCAATGATTTACTGCGCCTCACGAATGCATTATCAGTTGTAGATACGTGGTAACCCGACGTGTATGATAGACTGTATTATTGTTGTTGCGTAAGTGGATATTTATGATCGTGAAGAAGGCACTATTAAAAGTTCATTTCAGTTAATTATATAATCTGACTCTATTAACTCGCTGATATTTCCTGGTGACAATACGAATTCATATTTCAACTACTTAATCTCTACGTTTTGTACATTTAATTACTCATTCTTTTCCTTAGTACAAGCAAAGTGCACGATCATATGAATATATAAATAATAGTAATAAATGTAACACGGTATTTCGGAAAGGATGATACAACAGGGTAACTAATTCTCTAAGCAAAATTAAATCGAAAAGGAGGAATACAATTTGTTTGGTCAAGGCTTCTTTTGCGAGATAATAAGAGCGTAAAATTCATAGCGTACACGTGCACTCAGCTAATTCTCCGCCTCAAACTCAGGTTTCCCCCTCTTCTTCGAACTCAATTTTCTCAAAAACAAAGCTACAAATGAAAAAATATTACTCTACATTTTCGGTTTATTTTTACGTATAAAATAACTTTTCTAGAATTCTATTTTACGAAAGGATTTCCAGCTAGACACGTCGCAAATGGTCAGGTAGGTTTTAAATGAAACGCGAGCACCCAGGTGTATTATGGGACTCGATGTGTTTGGATTTTTGAGTTTATGGTATGCCTAGGATATTATCATCGCGAATATTATTTATTAATCTCTACAAAATCTTCATTCGAAACTGAGTTTACACAAATTTCCTTGCACGTGGTCGAGAAATATCGCTGTAAATATTCACTGCAAACAAAACTTTCTAAAATTTCATTCAGCATCTGTTAACCGTAAATACAAAAAGTAGGATATACTGCTTTCACGTACGATTCCTTAATTGGTCGAAAGACCCTTACAGACCAAACCCGTCTCCCTGCTACCTATCTCTTGTTTGCTATGACGAGCAGTGTTATCTATGACGAACATTGTCACAAGTGAAGTACAGCAGAAGCTTGGCTCGTGGAATAAAAATTTATTTCGCGAGCAAACAAGCGGCGAGAGATAACGATATATTTCTTTTATATAACTTTCCTGTGACTTTTCGAAAAAATTAATTGCACCACGACCTTAGCAATCTTTGTTCTCTAGGTCAGACCGAGTCAGGCCACGAGGAAAGTCAAACTTTCAGATATTAAAGTAACAGAAGCCATAAGACCGTTCTGCAATCCAAACAATCGCTCGTCTTCGAATGTGAAGATTTATTTCGCGAGCAAAGAAGAGAAGGAGACGAAGAAGCACCCTCGATGGAGCCAATGCAAATTCCAATTCTTGCGACTCCGATTCCTCAGGAGCGCAGAACTTCGTTACGTCACGAAATCAGTGGCGTGGCGTTCCACGGACGCATAAAACCCGCTGAATGAGCAAAGAGAACAACAGGGCCATAAATTAAGTCCGCGGGAAGCGAGCGGAACGTGAAACGAACGCGCATCGCGTCGAATCGCGATTCAGAGTCACCGTAGAGTAAAGGGCTTTGAAACGGAAACGAAGATGGTCGGTAGTTGGGGAGGATTTTCCGGTACACGTAGCTACAGGATGCAGCGTCGTAAAGTGTATCGAATTTATGGCTGTTCTCGCTGCTTCGTCGAGACACATTTGCATCCGTGAAATGGGAATATTAATTTTAGCGGTTCGCGAATTTATTATTACGATTTGACGCAAGTGATGTTTCCTTGGTTTTCGTTCCTTCCTTTTTACGACGTATATTTAGCTGAGAGTTATTTTAAGGCGGTATTTAATTAGCACGCTTGGTATTAGCATAATATTTAATTGATACGCATGATTCACTGCATATTAAGTTGGTATTTTATAAAACTTGCAGAAACCCTCGTGCAAGTTGGTAATAATTTATGCTAATAAAATTCTTTTTCAAATTATGTTTCAAATGTTACTTGTGTCAAATTTAATAAAAAATATTAGTTACATTAAATAGTAGTCCCTGTTGAATTTAGTATGCTTTTCAATTCGAAATAATCACAAGCTTCGACAGAAACTTTAATTGATATTGATATTTTTCCAAATTGATATAGATTCAAATATTTACAAACTAGAAATTGCATAAATTTTTGCAAATGTATTTTATTTAAAATTCAATGAAGGAATTAACATAAAATAAACATTTTGAAATAAAAAACTTTAATAAATATCTATGAACAGAATTTTATAAGAATAATAAAATTTATTTTATATTTCAATTATTTTTTATCGTGTGGAAATAAATTAATTGGCAACTTTACGTTTCATACTTTTAAACTGGATTTATTTTATAGTAAGTAAATTCTTTGCTTCAATGTTCCTTAACGATTCACGCTGCTTTGAATTGTTGTTCTTTCATTATTTTGAACGACCTATGATAGTTTATAAAATAAAAAATTTAACTCATATAATATATGTTCAATTAAATATTTCCGAATACACTGTTCAGAGAAAAAAAAAAATATCATTGAAACGAAAATAGAATATCGTACGATTGGAAGTCACGATTCTCGAATTCGTTGGCCTTCTTTGGTGCCATCGTCGAATGTAATTGAAAATCAATTATCCGAAAGAAATGGTTAATTAGTTTTCATCCAGGGATTATGTCGAAGCAAATTTATACTCTCCAATTAGCGACGCATGCAGCACTCCAATTAGCACGTTAATTAAATATAGTCAATTGGAAGTGGTGCTCCCGATTAACAAGAATATTATTAGCTTTCCTGGCAATAAAGCACGGTATCCTTTGGAAAATTAATTAGTAATCCCAATATTTCCTTTCTTAGGACAATCCTTCAATACGATTTGTTGCTTGTAATGTAATATTCTTGAAACAAAAGTTTAATGGACCAATGAAGAATTCTATCTTATAGTTATTGATTTCTTTCCAAGTTAAAAATAATTGACGCACGAAATATCTTATGTTCAGAGATGAATCTGAGAGATTATACTCGTTCATACACGGAATTAATTTCACTTATACTTCAATGCTTTCGGTGTCAGATTCAAAATAAAGAGTAATCGATGTTCAAACAAAAGAGTCCGCAAAATAATATGATGTTTTGCATTATGAAATTAAGGAAGGTAATTGAATATGGATTAAATTATTTTCATCTTTAGCAGTAATTTATGACTAAATGACAGATTTGTTGGTATCTTCAGTTACGACATTTAAAATGTAACAAGATAATTAAGACAAGGCAGAATTATTTTTATTTTCAACAAAAAGCAATAATTAAACAAAAGAAACAATTTTTGAAATTGTAGATTTGAAAATTAAAAGTTAGGAATTAGAAATTTAATATGTAAGAGAAATTAAAAATATTAATAACTCATTTATTTACAATTTAATTTTAATAATTTTTAATACAATTTAATTTAATTTTTTATAAACTCGAATAACTTATACAAAATACCTTGTGTTCGGAATTTGAATCAGATTAGATATCTCGAAATTTAGTGTCCCCACATTTATTTCTATAGCAATAACAGTTTTCTCTTTTTTTCCCTTTCAAACTAATTTTTAGTCACGAATAAATATTCTAAAAATAGGTAATCGCACGAAACCGTTGACAATTTTTTACCACGATGTTCTAAGTATAATTAATCATTGTCACCTTATACGCTATAATAATAACTGCGGAGTATAATTTTCACTGTAACGAACGTCGTAGATACATTATTCACAAACAGTAAATAAAACAGTAAATTTTGTCATATGTACCAACAAAGACAAGACAAAAATTAGAGCAAGTATACAACATGGGATTTTGTTTTTCCTACACTTAAACCACGTTGCCGTTCGGTGCCATAATCGAGGGTAATTTGTCTCGTCGATTAACCTATCTAAAGGCAAACGTTCGCGTACGTCAAGCAACTTTTACGTCACGGTGTGTGTATTTACAATTCTTCTTATCTCTTCTACAAGAGATCCACCTACAATCATGGCATCCTTTCGAGAATGCCATAAACACGAGAAATTTCCCTTTTGTGAGCAAGCAACTGAAACTTCTACTAGAAACTTCTGGAATTTCCATTTAAAATTTCAATGCAGTCAATGCAGTAATCTCTTACGAATGCGAGTTTCAAAAATTAGATTATAAAAAATTCTTTCTTTCTTTTATGATCCATTTTCAATAGCAAGTCTTTCAATTTTGAATTGCCATCGATGAGTCTCCTATCTTTTACAAATTTTGAAAATATTAATTAAATTTTCGTACTTTTTAAATCATCAAAATTTAAAGAAAGCATGACAAATTTAATAAATATATGCTTAACATTTCCTAATTTTTATTACTGCTAGAAGATTTCTTTCCTTTTTAATACTAAACGAAGTAAAATAATAAGATTAATAATTGCTGAATTTCTAAAATTATTCTATCCTATAAGCAATTCGTCCTTAAACAAAAATATATGATTTTAAATTTCGCATAATCGAGAAGAAATAATCACATTTTTTTTCCACGATTCGAATCGTTCGACGTATCACTCCTGGAATAAAAATATCACAGCTTACCAGATTCTCTCTGCAGAAGATTGCAATCTCTTTTTAACTGACAGGATTGTTGATTAACAATTCAAATGACGTTTTCCGATCATGGTCACCGTTGCAACAGAAATCCGAATGAATAAAGAGGGAATTATTAATTCGACGAGATGATGGAACAAAGACTTCGCATATCGGAAGGTTCTTTGGAAATTTTTGATATATTTTAAATACTAACTACTCGTCGTACCCAGAGAAATTTTTGAATGTTTTAAATTTTATGAACATTGAAAGGGTGGAAACGTTTAATTATTTAGATCTCATAGAGTTACTTATGAGTAATATTTTTTAATTTTCTTAAACTTTCAAACCATCACTAAATATATTTCTAAATTAAAAATTCCTAATTACATCCTTCCAAATATATCTTATATTATATTATTAAAGAAAATATTATCGATTTATTAATATATTACTAAAATAAAATATTATTTGTTTATTTATTAATTTGTCCATTGTGAGATACTTGAAGGTGATATAATATTATTTAAGTCTAGTAGTATTTTCAAGAATATAAGATATTGCAAAATTCATTATTCACGGATTATTAAATTTGTCTATTTTTAACAAACTTCTAAGCAGAAAATTCAATGACACGTAAAAGGTTTTTTCGTAGAGGAAGTTCGCACGGGAAGACTGGGCTTAGGATCAATGATTATCGAGCAGGCACATCCGGTCTAGCAGAAGAAAATAATTTTTTTCGTTGAATCGAGTCATTCATCGAGTGTTTCCATGAAGCTTCTTTTGCTCTTTTTTCTGATTGCTGAAAGGCGTTTAACACATGCACCGAAATCGAAGTAAAAAAGTTTCTGGAAAGCAATCGAACATCCCGTCGCAATGAGTGAGAAATATTTGTTTATGCAGAATCAAAAAACATATATCAGGCAAATTTGGCTATTACTCGACGTGCTTATTTTAAATTTTAACACACGCCTGGCATCAAGGATTATTTTCAAATACGTTTATTGAATTAAAAGGCGTAGTTTAATTTTAAATGCTTTAAGGGTTTCAATTTGGAGAAATAGAAAAATCTCTCGTGTTTCAAAATATATGGATTGTAATTATTAGATAAAGAAAATTTGTCGAAAATCTAACATCATATTTTAAATATAGTTTTTTTAGTATAATAGATAATTCAGTGTTCAAATTATTTATTAAATGTCCCAGACTATTTATTTACAGGAAAGAAGTATTCATTTAGAAGTTTTTTTCATAACTTTTCAACAACACGCAAGTCTTTGTTTTAAAGAGAAATATTCATGTTAATAGTAGTGATTATCTTCTACAAGTAAAATTTTTATAAATTACTTTTTACAAAATAATATATTATAGATAGATTGCACGCGTTTTCCAATATGGCTGAGCCATTTATAATGTTTCAATAAAACGCACGGTAACGATATAAATGTTTCATACAATTTCACTCACAGAATTAATTTGTTCGTTTAATTTATTCTGACTATAATCCTTTTGTTTCACTCATGCACTTGTTTATTGCATCGAACATTTAATTAATTTCCACTCTCGTTCATGTAGTAAATAAATTGTAAATCAATACATTACGTACATCTATTACTTTAGCTATCAAACATTTTTATTACAATTTTTATTTAGTTAGTACTGTGGTATCATGGAAAATTTTCACCATGTACACGTAGCTCTGCAAATAGGGGTTAGAGTTGTCTTAGAGTTTAGTTCTAGTGTTGAGTCGAGTTAGAGTCGAGTTAGAGTTAGTGTCGTTAGTGCTGTTTTAGAGTTGTAGTTTAGAGTGATGTGTAATTCGAATCCTCATCGTCTTCTACAGAATTGGATCAATAATTTAATTTTATTAATAAAACCACCACCAATCCAATATCATCCCTCAACAGTAGTTTTACGTTTTATTATTAAAATATCTTATTTACATTTATTTACTATTTATTCAATAATTTCGTTTTCATGTTTACATTTTATAAATTAAACTTTATCATTCACCAGTCCCATTTATATTTTATTATCAAAGCTTACCAAAGTTCACCATATTACCAAAATTCATTTTTCATTGCATCATTTCTACGCTTTATATTATATTAAATTTGCAATTCGTCGTGTAATTCTCATGTTATATTAATAAAGTTTTTTATATACTAACAAAGTCACGAACTACAAAGTTCTTTAACGATTAAAACAGTAACTTCTATCGTATTTTCCCATGAGTCACCCAACGCTAAAATTATGAATGAATAAGAAAGGCACTTATTGCAGCAGGTGAGGTGAAATTATCGTAGTAGAAATTCCCGGAATCGCAGGAAGTCACAGAATAGGCACGATTCTTCGGCGAGGAATTCAAGAATTCATAGGATACTTCCGACATGACGTCGTTAAATCAGAAAAGGAGATTACATGATACATGGTTACGAATAAATGAAACGAATATATTCGTAACACGCGTCTAGTTAAATGGAAGATTATTATATACATTAGGCACAATCGAATAGTTTCAACAAACCAACAGAAAAGTTTAAACAAACGATCTTGCATATATTGCCGTCCTAAATTGCTTTTCTGAAAATACTGAATGCATTAAGATAATTCCATTACAGTTTCGAGGAACGTGGCGTGAAATTCCAGGGACTAAATTCTTAAGAAATCAAAGAAATGTGATCATAATCCAAACTCAATAGCATGAGAACCTGAGAATATAATTTTTTTAGAATTTCACAATTATGGCTCTACGTTGTAAAATTATGAAGTTCGTAATATCTTAGTAAAATTTTGAGAAAACAATAATTGTATACTATTTTTTTGCCACAGCGAGAGAGGTGGAGTGATGTTATTTCGTTTAATTGAATATTTCAGTGAAATGAAGTTGTTAGTAGTTAAAAAATTTGTAAAAATCTAATTTTCATTCATATCTTTTATCTCACTATTATTAGTTTCCCTTTATCAGTTCTTCTTTCTTTGCTTTTTTAACTATTCGTTATTTAGCTCATACTTTCATGTCCTTTGTTATTTTCAATATTTTCCTTTTCTATTCGTGTATATGCTATTTTAAGGCTTCGATATGCTGCTTTATACTTTTTTATGTTTAGCTATATATACCTTTCTATTATATTTTTCCTCTGTCAATCCTTTTCAATTCTTCTACATCTATTTTTCGCACTTTTTTTTTAATTTTCTGTTGCAATCTATGCTTTTCAGAGTCTCCTATATTTTCTCATACTTCCCTACGCTTTTCTGTTTTTCATAATCCACCTTTCTATCCTTCCCAATTTTTTTTTTTTTTTCACTTGGCAATCCTTCCATCTTTTCCACGTCGATTCATATTCTTTACAATACCTCTCTACTCTATACTACCCTTGCGATTACGTTCCATTAAATTCACTTTCATTCCCTTGGCTTCCACTGCCAGTCTCATTTCCCTTTCTCATCATGCATGCCGAAAATTTTATCTAAATTTGCTATTTTGCGGAGAAAGAACTTGTGGAATTTAACGTAATTTCCTAAGAATTTCTGTTATGATCTGCCTGCATCAATATGTGAATATTTCACAGTTCAAAACCATTTGAAATTTTCGAATATTTAAAAATGCCAAGAAACGATAGAAATCGCCAATTTTTACAATAATCTATATTTTTAGATAACCGAATAATTGATTTTTAATTACGAAACTAGCACATAACTATAAATCTATGTGACAAGAAATTTTAGTATGCTCTGTTACTTAACTAAATATAAAAATAAAGCAAAATGCAGTAACTACTTGTATAATTAACAAATAACATTATCTACAAACAAATAATTAAATAAATGATAAAAAATATGTGATTGGTTAAAGAAAATACAATATTATTAAAAGAAAACAACAGACTACAACGAACCAAGATCTATGGGAAATTTCATTTACCTTCTGAAAAGTATATATGTCATTCCCACAACACTTTATCGTTAGTAAATAAAATCACAATTTATATTCGCAATATATCGTGCGAAATTCAAATGCACGAGGATTGCACAAACTGTACGCTTAATTGTCATGTTTGCGAATGGAATAGTAACACATCCGTACCATACGACGTTCAGGAAGAGACTGTCTTCCAACCGTCCAATTCATTCTGAAAAACATTTTTATCGATGTAGATTTGTAGTACAAGGTCGCATCGCGAAGGATGCACTGCTTTTCCAAAATTTGTAACTCTGTTTTCGCAGACGGTACTTGTCTCGAACAAACGGTGAATTGTATATTTCACCACATCCACCGACACTGATCCAAAATAATTATACATTCCATCATGTACCAGTACTTCTGAGTAACTTCAGTACTTCTGAGAAATTTTTTAATATCCCATTTTTGATGTACGGTGTATAATTCAATTTTAAATATTATTTGTTCATTGAAGAAGTACATTCGAATATCATATGGTGTGCTAATAAATGTGCTATTAATTGATCAAGTATTACATTTTCTGCGTATTACTGTATAGTAGAAAATTAAATAAGAAACCAGATTAAAATAAGTATAATAAATTTACAAAACTTTAAAAGAAAGCGAAATCGTGATTCCTTATTTTCATTTGTATTATTTACTCTTAACTATCAATTTATTATTTATTACCACTTTCTTTTCAAAATCATTTTATCGCTAATTATTATTATTACTGATTGGTGATTCTCAATTATTTTTAATATTTTTATTATTATTGATTATCGATTATTAAATATTAATTGTTATTTTAAATTGGAATTGACTTCAATTTTGGTTACAGTATACTATGTCACGTGTTAAGCGACATCTGCTCGAAAGAAAAGCATATCATTAGCTCAGGGGTGGTTGGTAACGTGGTCTATAGAGCTTACATAAAGCTTCACGTATTTTTATTAAATGTTATTCCTCTTCATCGAAGCATGTAATTGTTTCAAGACCAACTTCCTATTTCAGTAGCCTAAGAAATGCATTGCGTAACTGATTACAGAATGACTTTAGATAGGAGACAAAGAATAGCATGTTACGTTCCAAAAAGCATTAGATGATGTACAGTGAAAAGTTACATTAAATAGTCGTTTTGCTTTGAAAAGTGAAGAAAATCGAGTTTTATTTTTATATTTATTTTCGTTTTTTCCTATTCTACAACTATTTCATCTACCACTGACGTTCTTAACTGATAGTACATGAAAAGTAGCTAAACAATTTGTGAATGTATACAATTAAAATAAAACTGTACTCATGCATGTAAAAATTACTACATGATATGTATGTTATATTAACTATGATTTCTTCTTTCTTGTTTCCTTTTAGAAAATATTACAAATACTGAACACCTTCAATTCCACCTGCCAGAGAAAGCAGAGCTACAAGAGCTTTCATTGTATTACTTGACTTTTAATTTACATTCTCTGAGGAATAATTTAAAACGTGTAATTAATTTTCACAGGTAAAAAATTTCCTGCCCACGAAAAAGAAAAGAAAGTAATTTTTAACTTTACATCTCTTAGGATATTTCGAAATATTAAAATTAACATTTTATAAACTAATTAAATACTAAAATTAATATTTTGTATAATGGCAATATACTAAAATATATAATGTATAAAATAAAAGATATTAAAATAAATATTATATGAAACAGTTAGATCTTAAAATGGATATTTCACAGGATATCTACAAATAAAAGTATTTCATAAATGATTAAAAGTTAGATATTTTGAAACAAGGTACGTTTCGCCTATTTTATCGGAATTTTCACAATTTACGTAATACCGCGTGACATACAAACTATAAATCGTATCAGTACAGTGATAGCACAATCTTCGAAGATTTTAATCAATTACGCGAACGAACGAATTGAATATTAGGTCTTGTTTAATTAGAAAATTAATATAGATGTCAGACGCAAGGTCAGGGCAATTGAATGACAATAATTATGCGATTGATCGTGGCAAAATGACGTTACATAATGATGTTACGATATCATAATTTGTTACAGGTTTGAAATATGGCCAAAGAAATTGCTCGGATATAATTCTGACATCATATAAGATGTTTGTCGTTTTATCGCTTATTCATAAAATAGATATTTCTTTAATCATGAAATTATTACGACATATTCTACATTCTCTTTCAAGATCTCATATCTTTATTTAAACACACACTTAGAACACATTTTTTTCTTTCTTACCATTTTGTTATTTTTTAAAAGGGCTAGAAAATAATTATTTAAGAATGTAACATGGAAGCCAGATTTTCGAAATTAAACTCTAACATAAATTAATAAATATTAATTTAACGTATAAGTATTAAAATTATTAATAAGATTTAATTTTTAAATATTTTTTACTATAAATTATATTTATTAATGTGATAAATAAATTTAAATATGAAATCTAATATTTTTTGAAGCTCGATCTGTTTGAAGACTCAAAAATGAAAGAAACGGAAATAAATTCTTTTATTAAATTATTTCTGAGAAAAAGTCTTGAATCAAACTTTCCATCAACGCCTCAAATTACAGCTACTCAACAGAATTCACTTAAAATAATGTATTCAGTTTGGTAAGTACAGTTCACTTGAATAATAATTTTTGGAGACGAATCAGATTCCACGAATCGTAAAAATTGATAGAATGTGTGCATCACTAATTTCCGCGAAAAACAAATAAGATAGATAGATTAGATGAAATATTATACATTCGTTGTGTGATCCAAACGAAAGAAACGCGAGTGTTCTTCGAATTCCCCAAAAAATTCACGAAATTGGCTTTTGGCCAACACGATCCCCCTTTCGTTTTTATTACCTTTGCTTCTGATACATTCTTGACATAAGAATTCTTTACAAATAATTTTTTACACGAGTAAGTGTTGAAATAAATATTTGCCACTTTACACAGCTAATTAATGTATTTTAATTACTCGATGAATTTCCTATTGTGTTAAATTAAAATTTAAACTGCTTTTTGGATACTTTCTAACCATTTTTTTTTAAATATCCTCATTAATTTAAAAATAGTAATACAATAGAAGCATAATATAATATAATATTGTCAATTATAAATATGAAATATATTAAATATCATACGAAACAAAATTAGGTATATAGATAGTAGAGAATAGTAATAATTCAATATATATCGTATTAATACAATATTTAACTATTACTATTTTTTACTATCTACTATATTTTATTTACTATATGTAATAATATTCGTTATATTTTATATACATATAATATATTGAACGAATGCTGAAATACTTCTTCCATTATAACCATATTTAGCTTGTTCCACGCTGGAGTGACGTTTGTTCTATCAGAAAATGTATTTACAAATGAGAAACACGCACTGATGTTTGCTTTTCATTACGAATTAAATTGCTGTTAATCCATTAACTAGTAATATCAATCCGATATAAAAATATCTCGAAACAGTTTTGTAAAACATAAAACATAATACCAAAAATAACGATATCTTGATATCGTATAACGTTATGCCAAAATAATGTTAAAAATAAAATTACACTGAAACATTTTCCATTTTTTTTCACAACTTTTATACGAAATACGAAGGGATAGAATTTTTTCCGAAATAACTTGCCCATGAGTGACTAAATACGACGAAGGAGGATACGAAAATTTTCTATGATACATCGAGTGGCTGAATCAAGTAGTATAAATACCGTATTAATCAGACAGAAGATAACCTACGAGTAGTAAAAGTCAGTAGCAATATGACTGACATTTCATACGTTTTAAATCTCTCTACACGGTCTCTAAAATTATTTAATTTCGCTTAAGAATTCTTTCTTGGAATACAAGATACATAGTGGTTTATTCTAGAATTATCATACAATCTTTTTAATGATAGGAATTAAATGCTTTTTTTAATATTGCATATTTGAAAATAATTTGATGCATTCACGCCACGAACTGAATAATTTATACAGCAAACATTATTTATCACAGTGTAAATGTTTCTTTCCCTAGGGGATAATTAAAATTGTTAATAAAGATGCACATACTCAATCTTTCTCATTTGCATTTAAATTATGATACTACGATCGTTCTGCGTATCTAGATGAATGTCGCACTACTTCCATGTAAACAGGAAAACCTAATATATAGTTGCATTTTGCATTTATTATTGCAAAAATAATGACGAATAACTTTCGATTCCCAAATTCTCCACTGAGATCATCCGCAAACGAATTAACTCGACTCTCATAACACGTGGAATAGTAACCTAATCATCTCTATAGTTTACACTAGGTTTACGAGTTGTTTATGTATACACATTTCTGCGAACACCCGTTAGATTTACCTACGTGTAAAAGAAACTGTGTATTTTCTTAAGAAAGAAACATATAAGTTTAATTTAAAAATACTGACAATATTGCCATACTTAATATAAATTAATTAAATCTGACATAGTTTAATTGGACCAACCCAGCCGTCAAATCAACGGGTCCCGTAAACCTAGTGTTAATTCAACCACACATGCAACGCCATCTACGTTCGTCGTATAATCTCTCGGCCAGAGAATCTCGCGCAATTCCCCAGCCATAACCTCTTCGTAAAAATAAACATGGACGAAAGCGAAGCCTACGAAACAGGAACTATCGTTCCAAAGACCCAGAGCGTAAGAAAAGTTGAACGGCTGCGAGGGTTCTAAATAAAGCACGCCAGCCACCTGCTCGACATTCATGGCTCGTCCACGTGTAAACCGGCCTGCATGTCGACCGCCTCGCGCCTCGCCTAATGATGAACCATGATGTAGGTCAATTGATTCGGATCGATCGATTTTTCACGGCAGAAGAAGCCGAAACAGACAAGGGCGGCCCTTGAGTCACGCGAGAAACTCGTTCGTTTTTACCACAGCTCCACTTCTATCGCCATGCGCCGGGACCCGCCTTTAGGGCAATGATAAGATAAGGAACTGCAGCTGCTTGTGCAACGGTTGCCAGTTTCTATGCAGTTTCTACTCCTTTTTCTTCGTTTCATCCACTTCTCCGGAGTATCCAATGAAATTCTATTCGTATCTCTTCTCCTGGATTTTTGTCGAATTTTAGAACACGTTGTCGAATTCGTACTTTTTATTTGACTTTTACATTTTCATTACGGGCCAAACTCATTTTCAATTCCACTTTTATCCTTCGACTTCAACGGCTTATCGGAAATATCTCCGAAAGCCGAATTTTATTTTATTTCTTTACGCTGACAACTTTACATCTTCTTTTTGGAATTTCGTTGTTCTAATCTTTTCAGTTCTTCGTTCTTTTTAATCATTAGATATTTATTTTAGTTTTGCAGTTGTCACTACACAATTTCTAATGGAATATGATATTTCCAAGGGTTCTTACAAATCACACTTTAATATTTTCGAAAATGTCATAGAAATATTTAAACTACGAAGCTACTAAAATTGACGAAAGTAAAAGTTACGTATAAGCATACGTCGTGTATTTCGATTAACTCAAAGTACATCTCTACCAATTTGTTACGTTGAAAGATGATTCTAGAATTCTGAATCCTGTATCGAAAATTCTTCGTGTACGTGATACTGCAAAGTTCGATTGAGTTATAACCTACTAACATTCCCCTCTCGAAAAACAATCAAACAATCACGCCATCCCCGAACAAATTACCTACAGCACCACGAAACCAGAGGAATTTCAGAGTGTAAATATCATTTTGTAGTATCCGAAGCACGAGAGTTTACAGACGCAAACACTTTTCTAAGAAATTTTTACCATTACTATTAATCCAAGAAATTAAAATTAACGATTGTCATAAAATATCCTTCTCTCTCAAAGCAAAGCTTCGTGAGTGACTTTGATTTAACATTTTCTAAATTATATTTCATTCAATTTTTATTTAATTATACTATACTTTATTTCTCCTTGACTATACTTTATTTCACTCTCAAGTAACTATATTTTATTAAATACAATTCTTTCGATCATCTCTGGAATTATTTTAATTTATCGAAAAATATTTTCCAATTTAAAATAGATCATTTAAACACGACTATACAATTAAAAATATCAATACCTACTAAAGTTTATTCCAATTTAAAATACGTTTTCTATGCATAATTTTAGATTTAATGATTGAAACTATTGAAGTGGTACACTTTCTACAATTGGTCATGCTAGTACATGAATTTTAGAATTGTGTACAGTAATGGAAAACCAGAATACCTAACAAAGTGGAACTTCTTAGAAACGTGACTTGCAAAGACTCGGAAAAAATAAACTACTTGGCTTTGAAAGCAAACCTGATGTTTTAATACGAGCAAATCAGCGAGAAAAATGGTGAAACTTTTATCGATCTCTACGCACATTTCCAAGAATGATTTTTATAATATACACGAATATTTCCTCAAATTTCTAAACATGAAAATTCCTTTCTGTTCTCACTTCTAAGCACTATACGCCTGTAGTCCTTTAAAAGATTAAATGAAAAAGAAAAAAAAAAAAAAATATTACTTCTATCCTTCGTTAATCACAATTTTATCGACCATTAATGTATCCTCGATTTTGATCATTTAAAAAAATTCAAATATGCAAAGTGATTTTCGGTGGGAAATAATTAAAAGTCATTTTCAAAATTATTTATATAAAATACGAAACCTAACTGAATTTGAAAGCACTTAAAACCTTATAATTACAAAAAAGGAAACGAAATGAAATTCCTGGATTTAACGATTTTACTAAAGTTCGAAGCTCGTGCCGTACGGAATTCTCGAAATTCACGATTTCCAAGGATCCACGATAAGAAGAAAAATAAACGACGGAACGGAGTCAAGGAGAAAACAAAAAATCAACGAAAGCTACAACTCAATCCTTCGCAAAGTAATCGCAGCTTCGCCCGTTCAGTCGGTCAAAACCGCTTGCAATGCTTTCGCGCTTGAAAATACAGCAGGACGAGAGAAAGCTGGGGAAACGGAAGTCGTGGGTAATAAGCGAGAAACGTGGATCGAAGCAATAGAAACGCACTACCTTGACCCGTGTACGTGATGCGCGAATTTACGAGAATTTCCTCGGCACTCAAGGAAAGCGTTTCCTACGGAAGGAAGTCGAGGCTGCCCGGTCAAAATTCCGCTTTCCAAAAATTCGCGGCAAGCGGGTGGTAATAAATTAGGTTCGTCAGGAAAGTGAGGACGAGCGTGTACAGCGACTCTGTCGAGGTCGATCTCTCCGACGTATCGAACGATGTAAAATTGACAGAGCCGCGCTACTATGGGAGTTTCGAATAAATTTTTTAAATTCATTCATAATAATATAGACTCCATCTAACTGCAGATCGAAAAATTGTGATCCTTTTCATTTGAAAATGAAAATTTTGTCACTGGGTCAAGTTCAATTTTAATTTTAATTAAATAATTTACAAATTTTAGCACGATACTTTCAATTAAAACGTTCGAATAATTTCAGTTATTCGATTCGATATTCAGTTATTATATTAAAGTGAATTTAATGTACAATATTGTTAATTTCGTCGAAATAATCTTACATAAATATTTAATATTGAATATTGAATATTAACGTAAATAAGATTACTTCGAAGAAATGTCGATAAAAATTTATTAAACTTAATTATTTATATAATTTAATCTCGTAATAATTGTATATCGATGTAATTATATTATAATATAGTATGATAAGAACGTAATTTTATCATTATAATAAATTGCAGTATATTAAGATAATAAGCAGCAAGGTAATAAATATAAGTCATAAACTCAAAATTATTCACTGTACTGAAATATTTATTAAAGGCGATCACCACTTAAAGGCGACAACCAATCACAATTCTTATTTTGTTACATCGATGAGATGTAATATTAATTGGTATGTCACGTATTGACAAGCGTTTATTATAATTAACCAGAAAAACGTGTATTGCGTTCGAGATACAAACAGTGATGTAACTTCATGAAAGACCGGAATTTCCTTACGTTTTTGCTATTTACGTACTCGTGAATTCCCAAGATTATGAATACATTGAATTATTCGGTTTTTTTCTTCATTATCGCGAAAAAGAAGCATATTACTACTCGACTTAAAGATAAATTTAGAACTGATTATCAGAAGCACAAAAAATGATGAAATGAATTAGAAGAAAATATTCACAACCCTAAGAAAATACGAATACGAATTAAATATATATATATATAAATGAATAATTAATACACCTTAAAAAATAAATTATAGCAAATATTTAATCGGAACTATTTCAAATTCTACGAATACCAGATACATAAATACGTGAAGGATGTTGAATATTTTAGATTCATTGAAAATTATTTTCTCGGAGAAAAACGTTTGACAAAAAATCATTTTATTAAAAGAATTAAATCACCGTTGTAATTTTATTAGAAAAATAAACTTATCTTCTTTCCAGTAAAAGATTAATTATTACTCATACACGTTATTTTATTTTGTCCAAAGCAAACTCTTTTCTTTAATAAAAATTCTAATCGAATATCGAAAACAGCGTCCATTTCGTGACACTTGGTCATCAAAATGGCGGTGCCTTTCTAGAAGTGCAGGAGTTTCCCCGTTTCCACCTCCATTGTAGGAAAACGAGCTCTCTGCTGTATAAAGCAGGTTTCCAAGGTATCGGAACACTATCAAGTGTAATTATTACGATGCTGGTCGATTTATATCGTTAAATTCGAGGAAGAGATTTTCGAATGATTGTAATTCCACTGAAACGTAAATTAATCTTCAGTATTCCACTTCCAGTGATCGAAATATTGCTCTAGGAATTGGTTCCTAGTTTCTTCTAACTTCCTCTTTTCTCTGTCTTTTTTTTCTCTTCTCTTTATTCAAACATCGTACGATTTACTTCCATCTTTACTCAGAACCGATTCATTCTTTATCAATTCAAATTAATGTACCTTTCCTTTAAATATTTCTTTTTTCTCACGTTTATTCGATACCATTTTTCACGTGTCTTTATTTATCTGTTGTAAAAAATTGATCGTGATATAATATTATTCGAGTTTTTATTTAATTATGGTCAGATTAGAAATTGTTAGAAAGTATCATAAAAATTTTCCCATTTGTTTAACTTGTAAAGGATTGCTCCAGTGGAACCAATCACTCTGGTCTGAACGACTGAAACGCGTTAATAAAAGTAGAAGCAAGAGTCACCTGGTTGGCTATTGGTCCTTTTTCTTTTCACGACGACAGGAAATTGAAAATTCTCGAAGCCGGAATGTAAATGTAGTTAGGGAATCGGTTCGTCGAAAGATTATCGTAGAAACTTTATACTTCAGTTTTTTCATGAACCTCGCTGTTTGACATTTAATCTCTCCTTCATCAATCTCCCACTTTTTCATTTTATAACTCCGGATAGAAACATTGAGATAGAAGAAACTTTGTAGGTATTTAATAATTCTACTTGTTTCTTTTGAAAATGACAAATGTTAGAATATCGGTGAAATAATATTTTAATTTTATATCGCAGTATTTTAAATACCTAGCTCTTAATTGACTAAATTTATAAAATTATACGAGAAAAGTTTAACTTGAAATGCACTGGTTTGTTGATTTATATTGTGTTAAGTTTTTGCTGTTCGTAAAAGAAACTTTTATTAATGATGCCTGGAAGGAGTTATCTCGACATAAATTATGTTATGTGTATTCTGGAAAAATATAAATCGTAACTGCTCTAATCATTCGAGAAACATCTATTCATTAAAAGTTATATTTTAAGAAAGTAACTAATTGAAAGTTAAATTTCTTTATACAGTGAAAGCCAGAGAATCCTGTTCGGTATTCTTTTCTATAAATAATTGATTCATTATACACAGAAGTTTCTATAAATCAAACCTGAATTGAACAAAAGAATAATTTAAAAACTTTAATAGTCTAACTAAACTATAATTTATAATTTTAAGATAAGAAAGTAATAAGATTGTACTTATATTTAATTAAATGAAACTTGATCTTGAAATTAAGTAGTGTGAAATTTCATATACCTTTTCCCAAGTTGAATCAGCCTTAGAAAATTTTATTACTTATTATAATTAAATACCTTATAAAATCAAATTAAATTTGACTGAGAATTTCACCAGGAAGAATTTGTTCAAACAAACATAAATATCAAATATTATCAAGAAATTTTACCTATATATAGCAAAATCTGCTACCATAGGATAGCTTATTAAATAAAACAAGCTAATTCCCATAAGAACTTAAAATTAATTCTACCTTGACATGAATAATATTTTTACAACATCTCTGGTAAATCATATACACTACTATCTTCCCCATTCAAGAAAATATTTTTTACTAAACTTCACTTTTCAATCTCAATTTTAATACTAATGCAACATATCTCATAAACCTTCCCAATTTCTAAAAATATCATACATACTACCATAATCAGATTATTAAATAATTTACTAATCGCTCAAAGTAAACGATAAACAAAAACAAGAAATGTATTTCGAATACATTTAATTAAACGTAACCCTAATTTTTCCACTATCTCTTACCATTCCTCACGAATTCAAAATTCATTCCAATTTGAATCCAACATGCTCACTACAGCAAATTCCTTAAAAATGATGTCTCTCACTATACTCGAACTATCATTCCTTAATTTTCTAATTTTCTCTGTTAAAAGCGTATACTCCTTTCATATAAATTAATCTAAATGTCCAACATAGCTAACAGCCTCATGAAATCGGTCGAGATATGATAATCCGAGTACCAAATCACTTCCTAACTGTACCACTAAAGTGTCACAGCCTTGTTAGAGAGCGTTGAACTCGATCCAACGAGGATTCATTGGAAATCGAGCGTGTCCACGCGAGAAAAAAGGGAAGCAAGTTGGACTTACCTTCAGAGAGGCCATGTCGGACACGGATCGATGCGTCTGAATGGTTTCCAGCTGGTCCAGGCACCAGTCCAGCTCTTCCATCGTCTCCACGGCTAGTTTCATGTAGTTCTCCTCTGAAACCCGGAAGAGAGGGGGACGTTAGCGCGAAAGAGGAAGCGACTGAGAGCTCTTTGCGACACGACCAAGTTAATCGCTGTGCAAAGAGGTGAGAAAACGAGGCTTCAAGAGGCTCGAGAGTCTTTTCTCGAGCTGAAGTTCAGGAGATGCGACACGAGAGTGTAATTGATTGGATTTTTTGACAGAGTCAAGAGATTTAGACGTAGCGTTTGTTCTGAACAATGGAAAAAAAATACAGTTCCTCCGAAAAAGGAAGTCTATGATTTTGAAATAATATTTTTTTAATTTCTTTTAAAATTAATTCTCTTTTGTATCCAATAATTATTACTTTATAATTATCATTCTTGATTCAATACCGAAGGTCTTTATATGAAAGATCATACTTTTATTTGATATTTCGTGTAATAAAAATAATCATAATCGAAAATTATTATATGAAATGTTGCTCTAATTCGATACTACAAATTATTATACCAAATGTGACTTCTTTTAACTTAACAAGTGATTTTGTTCAGTAAAGTGGTTATTATAATTCGTGTAAATATTATACTTTCGTATTTACGTGTTCCGTCTACATTGGCTTGCCTTTATAAAATCAAGTTACAACGCAAGAGGTCATTTTTATTTATTAAACCTGAAGAGAGTCAAACGAGAGAGTTCAGCTTCTGGAACGTCGAGTTTACCTTGACAAAGGGTTACAAAGGCCAAACAAAGTACACTTTGAAGTATGTACATTCTCAATTTTAAGCTCGCAATAATTTCTTCAGATTTCTCTGAAGAAAAATATAGTGCACCAAATTTTTATGGAACCCACTTCGACCGTACTAGGAAATTGTCCTATCGTTGAAATTAATTTTCCAGGAACATCCTTGGTTCGAGAGTCGTACGGTAAGAAGATTTCTCTCTCGTTCGCATAACTTTTGCAACGTGAACGGGGTAATAGGGCTTGCAAATGTTCGAAACAAAAAGGCGTGGAACACTTTGCAGGGATTATGAAGAGTGTGGGCGGAAGGACGGTGGGTGGAGGAAATAAACGGAACCCTGAAGCTCGTTAAAGATGAAAGGTTGCATAAATGAAGCGGAGAAGAGATCAATTGAAAGGAGAAATGGGAAAAGTGAATTGACGTCAGATGGAAGGAGACGCGATACCGGAACGTAAAGATAAAGGGAGCTGGACTTCAATACCAATTTCGAGAACCTCATTTTCCCAGGGAGACGAACGTCGCTGCGTCGAATAATCGTACTGTAACTCGAACGTTTTTGTTCCAGATGGAAATGATTCTGGTTTTTTGCCTTAAAAGTAATTTCCATGAGAAGAGGAATAATTAACCTTGGATTATAACGAGTTTCAGCTGGATGGATTTTAGAAATCAGATACCTAGTGGTAGTCTGACTTGGGTAATGGTAGACATGATTGGTCATGGTTCGATGAAAATTATGAAGATGATTGCGGTTCATAATACCCAAGAGAACAGGTGTGCCTCAAACATCATGTTTTTATTACAATTTTCTAACTGGACTTCTTATTAATTTGAAACTAAATTTCTGCACACTTTCTGTATAGTGTTGTGATGATTTTTATTGTTATAATTATTATATATTGCAGTAATTGTAATAAAAATCTGATGTCAGGTTTATAAGTGCATTTCATTGGGTATTATCGTTATTTGGAAAAAATATTGGTCGAGTGTGAATAATTTCTAGTGGATATCAAAGTGATACTCACCACCTGGTGCCAAGATCCGTGGTTGCGGCGTGCTGCTCCCTTGTGCGCCGCTACTCCTTCGTGATCTGAAAATAAACACGTGAAAGAACATTTTTAATACCAATTTCGGCAGTTATATAAGCAAAAGGATTATAACATTCACAATAAAAATTGGTCACAGTTAACCCTTTACACTACAATAACGAGTCCAACTCGTTCAACTAGTTCTTCATATAAAAGCTTACGATTTAAGCTACATTTATCGCGCGACCATAACTATTTAACATATTTTAGCAAGCACAAAATGCGAAGAATTTCTAAAATTTTTATTTAATTTTATCGCCGATGGAATAAATACGTTAACTAAACGTAAATTTGAATTGTAGTGCAAAGAGTTAAAGACTATGTGTTTTATTGAACTCAAAAAGTTCATAATTCTGCGAAATTTATTGACAATGAAATGGTAAAATTCGATGAAATTAAAATTAAGAATCGGAAATTGGAAACTGTCAAAGAAAAGATACTCGATCATTTATAAGTCATTGATAAATATAAAAGTCAAAAGAAGAAATGTTCAATGATATGAATTTAAAATGTTAACAAAATAATAAAAAACAAACGATAAAACTCGAGATGCAGAGTATAGTAGGGAATAAAGTGTTAAAACAATAGAAGTAATAAAAAATGAATAAAAGAATAAAGTCACGTGGAAGATAAAATGTACACGTGTACATATAATCAATTGTCATTTATCGATATGTGGTGAAACTCGAAACGCAGAATATTCTATTTACAGTAGCCTTCAAATAGTAATAAAATGATAAAATAATCCAAATAATAAAGCAATAAAAATACGCTTTAATCAAATATTTCAGATAACACGAGCATGGTATAATGTTAAAGTCCCAGACCACCAGTGTTTATTATTCTTGTAATCATGTGGCAGCAATTAATCAGTTTTACAACACTTTAAGCTGAAGTGATGGGTGTAAACTGAAAATTCTAGATGTTCTAATTATAAGAAGTAAAAAATTTTGAATATTACAATTATTTAATTAGATATTTGCAATTTTAGATATTACAGTTATTTAACTGGATATCAATTTTAGAATTATATATATATCAATTGTTATCAATTATGCAATTACATATTACACTTTTAATATCAGACAATTATGTAATTATTTAAATCGACATTGACTTAGAAATTTTAGATATCCTAATGATTTGATTCCATATTCAGTTTGGTGTTCCTGTTCTTTTACTATTATTAATAATTACTAATCTATTACTACTACCGCTAAATACGTGTTATTATTTATTTGAGATATATACCAAAATATAGTACATTCCTAATTATTTCTACGCGACAATAATAAACAAATATAAAATTTCTTATTATCATTACTATTTCATCATTAGTAATTATTAATTCTTGTAATAAATACTTGTTACAAAATTTCACGTTAAATATTCGGAATTAGAACATAAAGTAAAGTAAAATAATATAAAAAATCACATAAAGATTATAATTTTTTCCTGCCATGTAGTTAAAGATTTTTCCACGATATTGTACATCTTATTAATGAAGTATTATTTATATTACTTAAGTATCATTTATATTAAAATATTGCGTTATGTTCACATCTACTTACTTGTTCGTGGGCACATTCGTAAGCGACAGGAAGTTGTTCCTGACCGAGCGCAGTGAGGCCAGGATCTGCGCGAACGGCGTGACGATGAGGTCCTCGCCATGGCTGCAAGATTAAACAGAAACAAATGAACTCTCCTCGTCCCGTCGATTTATTAAACATGATACAATGAAGGGAGGATTAATGGGCGAACGTTCAGCTTGCAATGAACTCGACGTTTGCTTCGTGTTCCCAAAAGCTGCACTCTAAAATCATGCAGGCGTGGCGTCTTTCCGGTTGCAAACTGTACACCCTCTGTTTTTCATTACCTCTGATTGTATTCACTTCTTAATGCTTCGCAATTTCTTTACAATGAACGATAAAATTATTCCCGGCAATTTCATTCTTTCTTCATAGCCGATTATTTTTATTAGAATATATCAAATCTTTAATATCTTTAATATTCGAAAATTGTTACTTTTCAATTTTTTATATTTTTCCTCGAAGAAATTAACTAATGAATTTTCCTCTTTAAGCTACATGTTTTTTTTTTAACTGGATAGGTATGTATCGTGTATCTAAACTACAAGTTGTAATACCAAATGTACGATACGAAAAATTGAAAATTAGAAAAGCGGAAAACATAATGAGATATATACATTTTATAATTGCTATGATTTATAAAATAGGAAGAAACGATATCAGATAGTGGTATTACCTTTCCTACTTCCATAATTAATAAACTGCCACATTTATCAATTGTTTCCCATTAACAGGGAATTCTAAAATTTCTATCAATTTTAATAAAATGCATAAGATTTAGTCATATACCGTTCTCGTGAACTATTTTATTTAATCACTAATAAAAAGTTCTTTTAACGATACAGAATGTTAAATAACTTTATAGATGGAGTAGGAAGGCACTTGCAAGTAGTAATTACAAAGTAGATTGAAAATAAATTTTTTTCAAGATCGAAGCATTCCATAGAAGAGATAAAAACAGAAAAGAAAATAGAGAAGAAAGATAGAAAAGCAAACAAAAATGTATCGCCTTCGAGTAATTTGAATTTCCAGCTGCCGTCCTTGAGAAAAAATCACATGCCCTTCGATTTTCAGAAATTTCAATAAACCGTTGGAACCCATTCAATTTGCGCAATCGAGATTTATTTCTGAACGAAATAACGCAGCTCTAATTTTATTTACACTATCCGCGGACCTAAAAGTAGGAACGTTTGCACAATTTCCTGCTAATTTCCGTTTCAAATCAATCATAGGACATGGATCCTTCAACTAAAGTTCAATTAGTAGTATAATTGGTGCATCAATCGATTGAAATAAAATTACCGTCGGTTTAATTATACAATTAAATCGGTATTTGATTTAGACAAAATTGTTATCTAACCAATTATGCAATTAGTCGATTGTTCGATCAAAAGTAGATTACAATCGATCGATTTATTCATCTGGCTCATTGTTTAATCAAAATACGATAAGTGAATCGCGTTTTGCAACAAGAAACGTTTTCGAGTATTAATATTTTTAAAAATCTGCCATAATTGGAATTTATTTCAATTCATTATTAAATGTTCTTAAATCAGATTAAATTAAATTATATTGTATTCTAAAAAAATATCAAATTAAGCATACAGTTCGATTTACTTGTTAAAATTGTTCTCTTCAATCTACCAATCTAACAAATTTATCAAATACGAGATACAAAAATTTTAATTCCCTATATTTCGTAGTAACAGAATTAATTCAAATAAAAATTTTGATGATAAGAAGCCATATATTTATATATTAAGATTCTGATAAAATTTAAAAGTCATAATTCCTTAGAATGAAAAAAATGTTCACGGTTTAATGCATCTCATATTAGTATTTTGTTAGAATATTTCGTAAAAATTTTCAGTAGTCGTTTTGCAATGAACTAGAAATTGATGGGCTTAATATCGTGCAGTATGAGAAATGTTACTCGTTATTTATAAAACTGTTATTTTGAAGTGTAATTTGTTGTTCAAAAAGACATTCTCCCTAATGTATTATTTTTAACAATAACGCTCCTACATTAGGTTGAGTAGTAATTAAATTCGAACTGTTCATCGAAATTACGTAGAATCGTAACATAAATCACACTTCACAGTCCCTCTTAGAAACAATAATAGACAGAAACTGATGTTATAGCGTTTCCGGTGGTAGCGTAATGGATTAAAATTAATTTCAACTATTAAACCGGGGACCACTTTTTCACAGATTCGTTTTTACGCGGTCTGGTTTCATCATACATAACTCGGTTCAATTCTTCATCATCCTTCATAATGAATACTGTGACAAGCTAAGACCACAGGGGAAAATATGATAAATCACATTTTCCCTTCCTCTTACACAGAAGCAATTTAAAATTTCGAAGTAATGTTAACCAATCCCTCTTTCAGCAAAACTGCCCTTTTATTTCGTTCCAAGATTAATGTCGAATATCAAAGTTAATATTTAGATTTAATGATGTTTCAGGAATTAAAAAAAAAAAAATGTAACATTTATACGATATAACGAATCTAAAAAATTCGACATCTAAATTTAATAATATTTAATGAATTCAATAAATTCAATTTTACTATATAATATTATACATTTAACATGTAATTTTAGGTAATCAAATAATTATTTAAATATAGCGTAAATTTTTAATACTAAAAATATGATGTTAGGCGACTAATTACCAGAGTTATAATGTAATAGTAAATATATTTGACAACCTATTCCAGAACCTATTGTCTATTTTTAAAATCTTTCTATCTTTTGACTGGTTGTTCCCCTTCATGCCCACGCAGCGTCGAGCTTCCACCATTCCGCCATTAGATGGCAGAAAAATCGGAATATCAACAAGAATGGACTCATCGTGTTCCTTTCTACGTGATCATCGTATGCACGCAAGCTTTCATTGATTTTTTTCTCTCTTTTTTTTTTATTTACTTGCTTGTTTATACCTCGTTACACGATAGAACGTTGAAAAAACACGAGCAACTAATTATACACGTGCTAACGAGATAAAAATCTATTTTCAGGCCCGGCGAAATACCATCGTTCAGCTCGCATTTCCGATTTCCAAAGCGGCGAGAGTTGCTCGCGGAGTTTGCTTTAATTAAATCACGCGCCTTCCCACGCGCGAACATGTACACGTGCGTGAATTATTTCACGCTTTCCCAGCGAAAATTACCCCAACGAAGGGCAAAGGTCAAATAAACGGTGCATCGTTAAACACCGACGATAATGCTAAAAGCGTCATCGATATTCACGGATTAATTGATCGAGCCATAGATAATTGGTTTAT
>NW_027470882.1:0-31645 GCF_051020765.1 Lasioglossum baleicum | reverse complement strand
GGAAATACACTTCTGAAACGAAGAATCGTCGAATCTGATATAAGCTGGAATAAATCGTGATCGTGCTAGCCGAATCGGAGTTTCTGTGCCAATTTCGCAAACTTGCACGAAAATGCACTGATCTAGAACGCGGAACAGCGATTCCGCATGGAAATACACTTCTGAAACGAAGAATCGTCGAATCTGACATAAGCTCGAATAAATGGTGATCGTGCTAGCCGAATCGTAGTTTCTGATCCAATTTCGCATACTTTCATGCAAATGCTCTGATCTAGCACGCGAAACAGCGATTCCGCATGGAAATACACTTCTGAAACGAAGAATCGTCGAATCTGACATAAGCTCGAGTAAATCGTGATCGTGGTAGCCGAATCGGAGTTTCTGTGCCAACTTCGCATACTTGCATGCAAATGCTCTGATGTAGCACGCGGAACAGCGATTCCGCGTGGAAATACACTTCTTAAACGAAGAATCGTCGAATCTGACATAATCTCGAATGAATCGTGATCGTGCTAGCCGAATCGGAGTTTCTGTGCCAATTTCGCATACTTGCATGCAAATGCTCTGATCTAGCACGCGGAACAGCGATTCCGCATGGAAATACACTTCTGAAACGAAGAATCGTCGAATCTGATATAAGCTGGAATAAATCGTGATCGTGCTAGCCGAATCGGAGTTTCTGTGCCAATTTCGCATACTTGCATGCAAATGCTCTGATCTAGCACGCGGAACAGCGATTCCGCATGGAAATACACTTCTGAAACGAAGAATCGTCGAATCTGACATAAGCTAGAATAAATCGTGATCGTGCTGCCGAATCGGAGTTTCTGTGCCAATTTCGCAAACTTGCATGAAAATGCACTGATCTAGCACGCGAAACAGCGATTCCGCATGGAAATACACTTCTGAAACGAAGAATCGTCAAATCTGACATAAGCTCGAATAAATCGAGATCGTGCTTGGCGTATCGTTGTTTCTGTGCCAATTTCGCATATTTGCTTGCAAATGCACTGATCTTGCACGCGAAAAAGCGATTCCGCACAGCAATACACATCTGATACGAAGAATCGTCGAATCTGACATAAGCTCGAATAAATCGAGATCGTGCTTGGCGAATCGTTGTTTCTGTGCCAACTTCGCATACTTGCATGCAAATGCTCTGATCTAGCACGCGGAACAGCGATTCCGCATGGAAATACACTTCTGAAACGAAGAATCGTTGAATCTGACATAAGCTCGGATAAATCGAGATCGTGCTTGGCGAATCGTTGTTTCTGTGCCAACTTCGCATACTTGCATGCAAATGCTCTGATCTTTCACGCGGAACAGCGATTCCGCATGGAAATACACTTCTGAAACGAGGAATCGTTGAATCTGACATAAGCTAGAATAAATCGTGATCGTGCTTGCCGAATCGTTGTTTCTGTGCCAATTTCGCATATTTGCTTGCAAATGCAGTGATCTAGCACGCGAAACAGCGATTCCGCGTGGAAATACACTTCTTAAACGAAGAATCGTCGAATCTGACATAATCTCGAATGAATCGTGATCGTGCTAGCCGAATCGGAGTTTCTGTGCCAATTTCGCATACTTGCATGCAAATGCTCTGATCTAGCACGCGGAACAGCGATTCCGCATGGAAATACACTTCTGAAACGAAGAATCGTCGAATCTGATATAAGCTGGAATAAATCGTGATCGTGCTAGCCGAATCGGAGTTTCTGTGCCAATTTCGCAAACTTGCACGAAAATGCACTGATCTAGAACGCGGAACAGCGATTCCGCATGGGAATACACTTCTGAAACGAAGAATCGTCGAATCTGACATAATCTCGAATGAATCGTGATCGTGCTAGCCGAATCGGAGTTTCTGTGCCAATTTCGCATACTTGCATGCAAATGCTCTGATCTAGCACGCGGAACAGCGATTCCGCATGGAAATACACTTCTGAAACGAAGAATCGTCGAATCTGACATAAGCTCGAGTAAATCGTGATCGTGGTAGCCGAATCGGAGTTTCTGTGCCAACTTCGCATACTTGCATGCAAATGCTCTGATGTAGCACGCGGAACAGCGATTCCGCATGGAAATACACTTCTGAAACGAAGAATCGTCGAATCTGATATAAGCTCGAATAAATCGTGATCGTGCTAGCCGAATCGGAGTTTCTGTGCCAATTTCGCAAACTTGCATGAAAATGCACTGATCTAGCACGCGAAACAGCGATTCCGGATGGAAATACACTTCTGAAACGAAGAATCGTTGAATCTGACATAAGCTAGAATAAATCGTGATCGTGCTTGCCGAATCGTTGTTTCTGTGCCAATTTCGCATATTTGCTTGCAAATGCACTGATCTAGCACGCGAAACAGCGATTCCGCGTGGAAATACACTCCTTAAACGAAGAATCGTCGAATCTGACATAATCTCGAATGAATCGTGATCGTGCTAGCCGAATCGGAGTTTCTGTGCCAATTTCGCATACTTGCATGCAAATGCTCTGATCTAGCACGCGGAACAGCAATTCCGCATGGAAATACACTTCGGAAACGAAGAATCGTTGAATCTGACATAAGCTAGAATAAATCGTGATCGTGCTTGCCGAATCGTTGTTTCTGTGCCAACTTCGCATACTTGCATGCAAATGCTCTGATCTAGCACGCGGAACAGCGATTCCGCATGGAAATACACTTCTGAAACGAAGAATCGTCGAATCTGACATAAGCTCGAATAAATCGTGATCGTGCTAGCTGAATCGGAGTTTCTGTGCCAATTTCGCATACTTGCATGCAAATGCTCTGATCTAGCACGCGGAACAGCGATTCCGCATGGAAATACACTTCTGAAACGAAGAATCGTCGAATCTGACATAAGCTCGAATAAATCGTGATCGTGCTAGCCGAATCGGAGTTTCTGTGCCAATTTCGCAAACTTGCATGAAAATGCACTGATCTAGCACGCGAAACAGCGATTCCGCATGGAAATACACTTCTGAAACGAAGAATCGTCAAATCTGACATAAGCTCGAATAAATCGAGATCGTGCTTGGCGAATCGGAGTTTCTGTGCCAATTTCGCATACTTGCATACAAATGCACTGATCTAGCACGCGGAACAGCGATTCCGCATGGAAATACACTTATGAAACGAAGAATCGTCGAATCTGACATAAGCTCGAATAAATCGTGATCGTGCTAGCCGAATCGGAGTTTCTGTGCCAATTTCGCAAACTTACATGAAAATGCACTGATCTAGCACGCGAAACAGCGATTCCGCATGGAAATACACTTCTGAAACGAAGAATCGTCAAATCTGACATAAGCTCGAATAAATCGAGATCGTGCTTGGCGAATCGTTGTTTCTGTGCCAATTTCGCATACTTGCATACAAATGCACCGATCTAGCATGCGAAACAGCGATTCCGCGTGGACATACACTTCTTAAACGAAGAATCGTCGAATCTGACATAATCTCGAATAAATCGTGATCGTGCTAGCCGAATCGTAGTTTCTGTGCCAATTTCGCAAACTTGCACGAAAATGCACTGATCTAGAACGCGGAACAGCGATTCCGCATGGAAATACACTTCTGAAACGAAGAATCGTCGAATCTGACATAAGCTCGAATAAATGGTGATCGTGCTAGCGGAATCGTAGTTTCTGATCCAATTTCGCATACTTTCATGCAAATGCTCTGATCTAGCACGCGAAACAGCGATTCCGCATGTAAATACACTTCTGAAACGAAGAATCGTCAAATCTGACATAAGCTTGAGGAAATCGTGATCGTGCTAGCCGAATCGGAGTTTCTGTGCCAATTTCGCAAACTTGCATGAAAATGCACTGATCTAGCACGCGGAACAGCGATTCCGCATGGAAATACACTTCTGATACGAAGAATCGTCGAATCTGATATAAGCTCGAATAAATCGTGATCGTGCTATCCGAATCGGAGTTTCTGTGCCAATTTCGCAAACTTGCACGAAAATGCACTGATCTAGAACGCGGAACAGCGATTCCGCATGGAAATACACTTCTGAAACGAAGAATCGTCGAATCTGACATAAGCTCGAATAAATGGTGATCGTGCTAGCCGAATCGGAGTTTCTGTGCCAATTTCGCAAACTTGCATGAAAATGCACTGATCTAGCACGCGAAACAGCGATTCCGCACAGCAATACACATCTGATACGAAGAATCGTCGAATCTGACATAAGCTCGGATAAATCGAGATCGTGCTTGGCGAATCGTTGTTTCTGTGCCAACTTCGCATACTTGCATGCAAATGCTCTGATCTTTCACGCGGAACAGCGATTCCGCATGGAAATACACTTCTGAAACGAGGAATCGTTGAATCTGACATAAGCTAGAATAAATCGTGATCGTGCTTGCCGAATCGTTGTTTCTGTGCCAATTTCGCATATTTGCTTGCAAATGCAGTGATCTAGCACGCGAAACAGCGATTCCGCGTGGAAATACACTTCTTAAACGAAGAATCGTCGAATCTGACATAATCTCGAATGAATCGTGATCGTGCTAGCCGAATCGGAGTTTCTGTGCCAATTTCGCATACTTGCATGCAAATGCTCTGATCTAGCACGCGGAACAGCGATTCCGCATGGAAATACACTTCTGAAACGAAGAATCGTCGAATCTGATATAAGCTGGAATAAATCGTGATCGTGCTAGCCGAATCGGAGTTTCTGTGCCAATTTCGCAAACTTGCACGAAAATGCACTGATCTAGCACGCGAAACAGCGATTCCGGATGGAAATACACTTCTGAAACGAAGAATCGTTGAATCTGACATAAGCTAGAATAAATCGTGATCGTGCTTGCCGAATCGTTGTTTCTGTGCCAATTTCGCATATTTGCTTGCAAATGCACTGATCTAGCACGCGAAACAGCGATTCCGCGTGGAAATACACTCCTTAAACGAAGAATCGTCGAATCTGACATAATCTCGAATGAATCGTGATCGTGCTAGCCGAATCGGAGTTTCTGTGCCAATTTCGCATACTTGCATGCAAATGCTCTGATCTAGCACGCGGAACAGCAATTCCGCATGGAAATACACTTCGGAAACGAAGAATCGTTGAATCTGACATAAGCTAGAATAAATCGTGATCGTGCTTGCCGAATCGTTGTTTCTGTGCCAACTTCGCATACTTGCATGCAAATGCTCTGATCTAGCACGCGGAACAGCGATTCCGCATGGAAATACACTTCTGAAACGAAGAATCGTCGAATCTGACATAAGCTCGAATAAATCGTGATCGTGCTAGCTGAATCGGAGTTTCTGTGCCAATTTCGCATACTTGCATGCAAATGCTCTGATCTAGCACGCGGAACAGCGATTCCGCATGGAAATACACTTCTGAAACGAAGAATCGTCGAATCTGACATAAGCTCGAATAAATCGTGATCGTGCTAGCCGAATCGGAGTTTCTGTGCCAATTTCGCAAACTTGCATGAAAATGCACTGATCTAGCACGCGAAACAGCGATTCCGCATGGAAATACACTTCTGAAACGAAGAATCGTCAAATCTGACATAAGCTCGAATAAATCGAGATCGTGCTTGGCGAATCGGAGTTTCTGTGCCAATTTCGCATACTTGCATACAAATGCACTGATCTAGCACGCGGAACAGCGATTCCGCATGGAAATACACTTATGAAACGAAGAATCGTCGAATCTGACATAAGCTCGAATAAATCGTGATCGTGCTAGCCGAATCGGAGTTTCTGTGCCAATTTCGCAAACTTACATGAAAATGCACTGATCTAGCACGCGAAACAGCGATTCCGCATGGAAATACACTTCTGAAACGAAGAATCGTCAAATCTGACATAAGCTCGAATAAATCGAGATCGTGCTTGGCGAATCGTTGTTTCTGTGCCAATTTCGCATACTTGCATACAAATGCACCGATCTAGCATGCGAAACAGCGATTCCGCGTGGACATACACTTCTTAAACGAAGAATCGTCGAATCTGACATAATCTCGAATAAATCGTGATCGTGCTAGCCGAATCGTAGTTTCTGTGCCAATTTCGCAAACTTGCACGAAAATGCACTGATCTAGAACGCGGAACAGCGATTCCGCATGGAAATACACTTCTGAAACGAAGAATCGTCGAATCTGACATAAGCTCGAATAAATGGTGATCGTGCTAGCGGAATCGTAGTTTCTGATCCAATTTCGCATACTTTCATGCAAATGCTCTGATCTAGCACGCGAAACAGCGATTCCGCATGTAAATACACTTCTGAAACGAAGAATCGTCAAATCTGACATAAGCTTGAGGAAATCGTGATCGTGCTAGCCGAATCGGAGTTTCTGTGCCAATTTCGCAAACTTGCATGAAAATGCACTGATCTAGCACGCGGAACAGCGATTCCGCATGGAAATACACTTCTGATACGAAGAATCGTCGAATCTGATATAAGCTCGAATAAATCGTGATCGTGCTATCCGAATCGGAGTTTCTGTGCCAATTTCGCAAACTTGCACGAAAATGCACTGATCTAGAACGCGGAACAGCGATTCCGCATGGAAATACACTTCTGAAACGAAGAATCGTCGAATCTGACATAAGCTCGAATAAATGGTGATCGTGCTAGCCGAATCGGAGTTTCTGTGCCAATTTCGCAAACTTGCATGAAAATGCACTGATCTAGCACGCGAAACAGCGATTCCGCACAGCAATACACATCTGATACGAAGAATCGTCGAATCTGACATAAGCTCGGATAAATCGAGATCGTGCTTGGCGAATCGTTGTTTCTGTGCCAACTTCGCATACTTGCATGCAAATGCTCTGATCTTTCACGCGGAACAGCGATTCCGCATGGAAATACACTTCTGAAACGAGGAATCGTTGAATCTGACATAAGCTAGAATAAATCGTGATCGTGCTTGCCGAATCGTTGTTTCTGTGCCAATTTCGCATATTTGCTTGCAAATGCAGTGATCTAGCACGCGAAACAGCGATTCCGCGTGGAAATACACTTCTTAAACGAAGAATCGTCGAATCTGACATAATCTCGAATGAATCGTGATCGTGCTAGCCGAATCGGAGTTTCTGTGCCAATTTCGCATACTTGCATGCAAATGCTCTGATCTAGCACGCGGAACAGCGATTCCGCATGGAAATACACTTCTGAAACGAAGAATCGTCGAATCTGATATAAGCTGGAATAAATCGTGATCGTGCTAGCCGAATCGGAGTTTCTGTGCCAATTTCGCAAACTTGCACGAAAATGCACTGATCTAGAACGCGGAACAGCGATTCCGCATGGAAATACACTTCTGAAACGAAGAATCGTCGAATCTGACATAAGCTCGAGTAAATCGTGATCGTGGTAGCCGAATCGGAGTTTCTGTGCCAACTTCGCATACTTGCATGCAAATGCTCTGATATAGCACGCGGAACAGCGATTCCGCATGGAAATACACTTCTGAAACGAAGAATCGTCGAATCTGATATAAGCTCGAATAAATCGTGATCGTGCTAGCCGAATCGGAGTTTCTGTGCCAATTTCGCAAACTTGCATGAAAATGCACTGATCTAGCACGCGAAACAGCGATTCCGGATGGAAATACACTTCTGAAACGAAGAATCGTTGAATCTGACATAAGCTAGAATAAATCGTGATCGTGCTTGCCGAATCGTTGTTTCTGTGCCAATTTCGCATATTTGCTTGCAAATGCACTGATCTAGCACGCGAAACAGCGATTCCGCGTGGAAATACACTTCTTAAACGAAGAATCGTCGAATCTGACATAATCTCGAATGAATCGTGATCGTGCTAGCCGAATCGGAGTTTCTGTGCCAATTTCGCATACTTGCATGCAAATGCTCTGATCTAGCACGCGGAACAGCAATTCCGCATGGAAATACACTTCTGAAACGAAGAATCGTTGAATCTGACATAAGCTAGAATAAATCGTGATCGTGCTTGCCGAATCGTTGTTTCTGTGCCAACTTCGCATACTTGCATGCAAATGCTCTGATCTAGCACGCGGAACAGCGATTCCGCATGGAAATACACTTCTGAAACGAAGAATCGTCGAATCTGACATAAGCTCGAATAAATCGTGATCGTGCTAGCTGAATCGGAGTTTCTGTGCCAATTTCGCATACTTGCATGCAAATGCTCTGATCTAGCACGCGGAACAGCGATTCCGCATGGAAATACACTTCTGAAACGAAGAATCGTCGAATCTGACATAAGCTCGAATAAATCGTGATCGTGCTAGCCGAATCGGAGTTTCTGTGCCAATTTCGCAAACTTGCATGAAAATGCACTGATCTAGCACGCGAAACAGCGATTCCGCATGGAAATACACTTCTGAAACGAAGAATCGTCAAATCTGACATAAGCTCGAATAAATCGAGATCGTGCTTGGCGAATCGGAGTTTCTGTGCCAATTTCGCATACTTGCATACAAATGCACTGATCTAGCACGCGGAACAGCGATTCCGCATGGAAATACACTTATGAAACGAAGAATCGTCGAATCTGACATAAGCTCGAATAAATCGTGATCGTGCTAGCCGAATCGGAGTTTCTGTGCCAATTTCGCAAACTTACATGAAAATGCACTGATCTAGCACGCGGAACAGCAATTCCGCATGGAAATACACTTCTGAAACGAAGAATCGTTGAATCTGACATAAGCTAGAATAAATCGTGATCGTGCTTGGCGAATCGTTGTTTCTGTGCCAATTTCGCATACTTGCATACAAATGCACCGATCTAGCATGCGGAACAGCGATTCCGCGTGGACATACACTTCTTAAACGAAGAATCGTCGAATCTGACATAATCTCGAATAAATCGTGATCGTGCTAGCCGAATCGTAGTTTCTGTGCCAATTTCGCAATCTTGCACGAAAATGCACTGATCTAGAACGCGGAACAGCGATTCCGCATGGAAATACACTTCTGAAACGAAGAATCGTCGAATCTGACATAAGCTCGAATAAATGGTGATCGTGCTAGCCGAATCGTAGTTTCTGATCCAATTTCGCATACTTTCATGCAAATGCTCTGATCTAGCACGCGAAACAGCGATTCCGCATGGAAATACACTTCTGAAACGAAGAATCGTCGAATCTGACATAAGCTCGAGTAAATCGTGATCGTGCTAGCCGAATCGGAGTTTCTGTGCCAATTTCGCAAACTTGCATGAAAATGCACTGATCTAGCACGCGAAACAGCGATTCCGCATCGAAATACACTTCTGAAACGAAGAATCGTTGAATCTGACATAAGCTAGAATAAATCGTGATCGTGCTTGATGAATCGTTGTTTCTGTGCCAATTTCGCATATTTGCTTGCAAATGCACTGATCTAGCACGCGAAACAGCGATTCCGCGTGGAAATACACTTCTTAAACGAAGAATCGTCGAATCTGACATAATCTCGAATGAATCGTGATCGTGCTAGCCGAATCGGAGTTTCTGTGCCAATTTCGCAAACTTGCACGAAAATGCACTGATCTAGAACGCGGAACAGCGATTCCGCATGGAAATACACTTCTGAAACGAAGAATCGTCGAATCTGACATAAGCTCGAATAAATGGTGATCGTGCTAGCGGAATCGTAGTTTCTGATCCAATTTCGCATACTTTCATGCAAATGCTCTGATCTAGCACGCGAAACAGCGATTCCGCATGTAAATACACTTCTGAAACGAAGAATCGTCAAATCTGACATAAGCTTGAGGAAATCGTGATCGTGCTAGCCGAATCGGAGTTTCTGTGCCAATTTCGCAAACTTGCATGAAAATGCACTGATCTAGCACGCGGAACAGCGATTCCGCATGGAAATACACTTCTGATACGAAGAATCGTCGAATCTGATATAAGCTCGAATAAATCGTGATCGTGCTATCCGAATCGGAGTTTCTGTGCCAATTTCGCAAACTTGCACGAAAATGCACTGATCTAGAACGCGGAACAGCGATTCCGCATGGAAATACACTTCTGAAACGAAGAATCGTCGAATCTGACATAAGCTCGAATAAATGGTGATCGTGCTAGCCGAATCGGAGTTTCTGTGCCAATTTCGCAAACTTGCATGAAAATGCACTGATCTAGCACGCGAAACAGCGATTCCGCACAGCAATACACATCTGATACGAAGAATCGTCGAATCTGACATAAGCTCGGATAAATCGAGATCGTGCTTGGCGAATCGTTGTTTCTGTGCCAACTTCGCATACTTGCATGCAAATTCTCTGATCTTTCACGCGGAACAGCGATTCCGCATGGAAATACACTTCTGAAACGAGGAATCGTTGAATCTGACATAAGCTAGAATAAATCGTGATCGTGCTTGCCGAATCGTTGTTTCTGTGCCAATTTCGCATATTTGCTTGCAAATGCAGTGATCTAGCACGCGAAACTGCGATTCCGCGTGGAAATACACTTCTTAAACGAAGAATCGTCGAATCTGACATAATCTCGAATGAATCGTGATCGTGCTAGCCGAATCGGAGTTTCTGTGCCAATTTCGCATACTTGCATGCAAATGCTCTGATCTAGCACGCGGAACAGCG
Source organism: Lasioglossum baleicum (assembly GCF_051020765.1). Taxonomy (NCBI): domain Eukaryota; kingdom Metazoa; phylum Arthropoda; class Insecta; order Hymenoptera; family Halictidae; genus Lasioglossum; species Lasioglossum baleicum. The sequence continues at coordinate 21,076 of NW_027470882.1, read as the reverse complement.
ATTCCGCATGGAAATACACTTCTGAAACGAAGAATCGTCGAATCTGATATAAGCTGGAATAAATCGTGATCGTGCTAGCCGAATCGGAGTTTCTGTGCCAATTTCGCATACTTGCATGCAAATGCTCTGATCTAGCACGCGGAACAGCGATTCCGCATGGAAATACACTTCTGAAACGAAGAATCGTCGAATCTGACATAAGCTAGAATAAATCGTGATCGTGCTGCCGAATCGGAGTTTCTGTGCCAATTTCGCAAACTTGCATGAAAATGCACTGATCTAGCACGCGAAACAGCGATTCCGCATGGAAATACACTTCTGAAACGAAGAATCGTCAAATCTGACATAAGCTCGAATAAATCGAGATCGTGCTTGGCGTATCGTTGTTTCTGTGCCAATTTCGCATATTTGCTTGCAAATGCACTGATCTTGCACGCGAAAAAGCGATTCCGCACAGCAATACACATCTGATACGAAGAATCGTCGAATCTGACATAAGCTCGAATAAATCGAGATCGTGCTTGGCGAATCGTTGTTTCTGTGCCAACTTCGCATACTTGCATGCAAATGCTCTGATCTAGCACGCGGAACAGCGATTCCGCATGGAAATACACTTCTGAAACGAAGAATCGTTGAATCTGACATAAGCTAGAATAAATCGTGATCGTGCTTGCCGAATCGTTGTTTCTGAGCCAACTTCGCATACTTCCATGCAAATGCTCTGATCTAGCACGCGGAACAGCGATTCCGCATGGAAATACACTTCTGAAACGAAGAATCGTTGAATCTGACATAAGCTAGAATAAATCGTGATCGTGCTTGCCGAATCGTTGTTTCTGTGCCAACTTCGCATACTTGCATGCAAATGCTCTGATCTAGCACGCGGAACAGCGATTCCGCATGGAAATACACTTCTGAAACGAAGAATCGTTGAATCTGACATAAGCTAGAATAAATCGTGATCGTGCTTGCCGAATCGTAGTTTCTGAGCCAATTTCGCATACTTGCATGCAAATGCACTGATCTAGCACGCGAAACAGCAATTCCGCACAGAAATACACTTCTGAAACGAAGAATCGTCAATTTTGACATAAGCTCGAATAAATCGTGATCGTGCTAGCCGAATCGGAGTTTCTGTGACAATTTCGCAAACTTGCATGAAAATGCACTGATCTAGCACGCGAAACAGCGATTCCGCATGGAAATACACTTCTGAAACGAAGAATCGTCGAATCTGACATAAGCTCGAATAAATCGTGATCGTGCTAGCCGAATCGGAGTTTCTGTGCCAATTTCGCAAACTTGCATGAAAATGCACTGATCTAGCACGCGAAACAGCGATTCCGCATGGAAATACACTTCTGAAACGAAGAATCGTCAAATCTGACATAAGCTCGAATAAATCGAGATCGTGCTTGGCGAATCGGAGTTTCTGTGCCAATTTCGCATACTTGCATACAAATGCACTGATCTAGCACGCGGAACAGCGATTCCGCATGGAAATACACTTCTGAAACGAAGAATCGTCGAATCTGACATAAGCTCGAATAAATCGTGATCGTGCTTGCCGAATCGTTGTTTCTGTGCCAATTTCGCATATTTGCTTGCAAATGCACTGATCTAGCACGCGAAACAGCGATTCCGCGTGGAAATACACTTCTGAAACGAAGAATCGTCGAATCTGACATAAGCTCGAATAAATGGTGATCGTGCTAGTCGAATCGTAGTTTCTGATCCAATTTCGCATGCTTTCATGCAAATGCTCTGATCTAGCACGCGAAACAGCGATTCCGCATGGAAATACACTTCTGAAACGAAGAATCGTCGCATCTGACATAAGCTCGAGTAAATCGTGATCGTGCTAGCCGAATCGGAGTTTCTGTGCCAATTTCGCAAACTTGCATGAAAATGCACTGATCTAGCACGCGGAACAGCGATTCCGCATGGAAATACACTTCTGAAACGACGAATCGTCGAATCTGATATAAGCTCGAATAAATCGTGATCGTGCTAGCCGAATCGGAGTTTCTGTGCCAATTTCGCAAACTTGCACGAAAATGCACTGATCTAGAACGCGGAACAGCGATTCCGCATGGAAATACACTTCTGAAACGAAGAATCGTCGAATCTGACATAAGCTCGAATAAATGGTGATCGTGCTAGCCGAATCGTAGTTTCTGATCCAATTTCGCATACTTTCATGCAAATGCTCTGACCTAGCACGCGAAACAGCGATTCCGCATGGAAATACACTTCTGAAACGAAGAATCGTCAAATCTGACATAAGCTCGAGTAAATCGTGATCGTGCTAGCCGAATCGGAGTTTCTGTGCCAATTTCGCAAACTTGCATGAAAATGCACTGATCTAGCACGCGAAACAGCGATTCCGCATCGAAATACACTTCTGAAACGAAGAATCGTTGAATCTGACATAAGCTAGAATAAATCGTGATCGTGCTTGATGAATCGTTGTTTCTGTGCCAATTTCGCATATTTGCTTGCAAATGCACTGATCTAGCACGCGAAACAGCGATTCCGCGTGGAAATACACTTCTTAAACGAAGAATCGTCGAATCTGACATAATCTCGAATGAATCGTGATCGTGCTAGCCGAATCGGAGTTTCTGTGCCAATTTCGCAAACTTGCACGAAAATGCACTGATCTAGAACGCGGAACAGCGATTCCGCATGGAAATACACTTCTGAAACGAAGAATCGTCGAATCTGACATAAGCTCGAATAAATGGTGATCGTGCTAGCGGAATCGTAGTTTCTGATCCAATTTCGCATACTTTCATGCAAATGCTCTGATCTAGCACGCGAAACAGCGATTCCGCATGTAAATACACTTCTGAAACGAAGAATCGTCAAATCTGACATAAGCTTGAGGAAATCGTGATCGTGCTAGCCGAATCGGAGTTTCTGTGCCAATTTCGCAAACTTGCATGAAAATGCACTGATCTAGCACGCGGAACAGCGATTCCGCATGGAAATACACTTCTGATACGAAGAATCGTCGAATCTGATATAAGCTCGAATAAATCGTGATCGTGCTATCCGAATCGGAGTTTCTGTGCCAATTTCGCAAACTTGCACGAAAATGCACTGATCTAGAACGCGGAACAGCGATTCCGCATGGAAATACACTTCTGAAACGAAGAATCGTCGAATCTGACATAAGCTCGAATAAATGGTGATCGTGCTAGCCGAATCGGAGTTTCTGTGCCAATTTCGCAAACTTGCATGAAAATGCACTGATCTAGCACGCGAAACAGCGATTCCGCACAGCAATACACATCTGATACGAAGAATCGTCGAATCTGACATAAGCTCGGATAAATCGAGATCGTGCTTGGCGAATCGTTGTTTCTGTGCCAACTTCGCATACTTGCATGCAAATGCTCTGATCTTTCACGCGGAACAGCGATTCCGCATGGAAATACACTTCTGAAACGAGGAATCGTTGAATCTGACATAAGCTAGAATAAATCGTGATCGTGCTTGCCGAATCGTTGTTTCTGTGCCAATTTCGCATATTTGCTTGCAAATGCAGTGATCTAGCACGCGAAACAGCGATTCCGCGTGGAAATACACTTCTTAAACGAAGAATCGTCGAATCTGACATAATCTCGAATGAATCGTGATCGTGCTAGCCGAATCGGAGTTTCTGTGCCAATTTCGCATACTTGCATGCAAATGCTCTGATCTAGCACGCGGAACAGCGATTCCGCATGGAAATACACTTCTGAAACGAAGAATCGTCGAATCTGACATAAGCTCGAGTAAATCGTGATCGTGGTAGCCGAATCGGAGTTTCTGTGCCAACTTCGCATACTTGCATGCAAATGCTCTGATGTAGCACGCGGAACAGCGATTCCGCATGGAAATACACTTCTGAAACGAAGAATCGTCGAATCTGATATAAGCTCGAATAAATCGTGATCGTGCTAGCCGAATCGGAGTTTCTGTGCCAATTTCGCAAACTTGCATGAAAATGCACTGATCTAGCACGCGAAACAGCGATTCCGGATGGAAATACACTTCTGAAACGAAGAATCGTTGAATCTGACATAAGCTAGAATAAATCGTGATCGTGCTTGCCGAATCGTTGTTTCTGTGCCAATTTCGCATATTTGCTTGCAAATGCACTGATCTAGCACGCGAAACAGCGATTCCGCGTGGAAATACACTTCTTAAACGAAGAATCGTCGAATCTGACATAATCTCGAATGAATCGTGATCGTGCTAGCCGAATCGGAGTTTCTGTGCCAATTTCGCATACTTGCATGCAAATGCTCTGATCTAGCACGCGGAACAGCAATTCCGCATGGAAATACACTTCTGAAACGAAGAATCGTTGAATCTGACATAAGCTAGAATAAATCGTGATCGTGCTTGCCGAATCGTTGTTTCTGTGCCAACTTCGCATACTTGCATGCAAATGCTCTGATCTAGCACGCGGAACAGCGATTCCGCATGGAAATACACTTCTGAAACGAAGAATCGTCAAATCTGACATAAGCTCGAATAAATCGAGATCGTGCTTGGCGAATCGGAGTTTCTGTGCCAATTTCGCATACTTGCATACAAATGCACTGATCTAGCACGCGGAACAGCGATTCCGCATGGAAATACACTTATGAAACGAAGAATCGTCGAATCTGACATAAGCTCGAATAAATCGTGATCGTGCTAGCCGAATCGGAGTTTCTGTGCCAATTTCGCAAACTTACATGAAAATGCACTGATCTAGCACGCGAAACAGCGATTCCGCATGGAAATACACTTCTGAAACGAAGAATCGTCAAATCTGACATAAGCTCGAATAAATCGAGATCGTGCTTGGCGAATCGTTGTTTCTGTGCCAATTTCGCATACTTGCATACAAATGCACCGATCTAGCATGCGAAACAGCGATTCCGCGTGGACATACACTTCTTAAACGAAGAATCGTCGAATCTGACATAATCTCGAATAAATCGTGATCGTGCTAGCCGAATCGTAGTTTCTGTGCCAATTTCGCAAACTTGCACGAAAATGCACTGATCTAGAACGCGGAACAGCGATTCCGCATGGAAATACACTTCAGAAACGAAGAATCGTCGAATCTGACATAAGCTCGAATAAATGGTGATCGTGCTAGCCGAATCGTAGTTTCTGATCCAATTTCGCATACTTTCATGCAAATGCTCTGATCTAGCACGCGAAACAGCGATTCCGCATGGAAATACACTTCTGAAACGAAGAATCGTCGAATCTGACATAAGCTCGAGTAAATCGTGATCGTGCTAGCCGAATCGGAGTTTCTGTGCCAATTTCGCAAACTTGCATGAAAATGCACTGATCTAGCACGCGAAACAGCGATTCCGCATCGAAATACACTTCTGAAACGAAGAATCGTTGAATCTGACATAAGCTAGAATAAATCGTGATCGTGCTTGATGAATCGTTGTTTCTGTGCCAATTTCGCATATTTGCTTGCAAATGCACTGATCTAGCACGCGAAACAGCGATTCCGCGTGGAAATACACTTCTTAAACGAAGAATCGTCGAATCTGACATAATCTCGAATGAATCGTGATCGTGCTAGCCGAATCGGAGTTTCTGTGCCAATTTCGCAAACTTGCATGAAAATGCACTGATCTAGCACGCGAAACAGCGATTCCGGATGGAAATACACTTCTGAAACGAAGAATCGTTGAATCTGACATAAGCTAGAATAAATCGTGATCGTGCTTGCCGAATCGTTGTTTCTGTGCCAATTTCGCATATTTGCTTGCAAATGCACTGATCTAGCACGCGAAACAGCGATTCCGCGTGGAAATACACTTCTTAAACGAAGAATCGTCGAATCTGACATAATCTCGAATGAATCGTGATCGTGCTAGCCGAATCGGAGTTTCTGTGCCAATTTCGCATACTTGCATGCAAATGCTCTGATCTAGCACGCGGAACAGCAATTCCGCATGGAAATACACTTCTGAAACGAAGAATCGTTGAATCTGACATAAGCTAGAATAAATCGTGATCGTGCTTGCCGAATCGTTGTTTCTGTGCCAACTTCGCATACTTGCATGCAAATGCTCTGATCTAGCACGCGGAACAGCGATTCCGCATGGAAATACACTTCTGAAACGAAGAATCGTCAAATCTGACATAAGCTCGAATAAATCGAGATCGTGCTTGGCGAATCGGAGTTTCTGTGCCAATTTCGCATACTTGCATACAAATGCACTGATCTAGCACGCGGAACAGCGATTCCGCATGGAAATACACTTATGAAACGAAGAATCGTCGAATCTGACATAAGCTCGAATAAATCGTGATCGTGCTAGCCGAATCGGAGTTTCTGTGCCAATTTCGCAAACTTACATGAAAATGCACTGATCTAGCACGCGAAACAGCGATTCCGCATGGAAATACACTTCTGAAACGAAGAATCGTCAAATCTGACATAAGCTCGAATAAATCGAGATCGTGCTTGGCGAATCGTTGTTTCTGTGCCAATTTCGCATACTTGCATACAAATGCACCGATCTAGCATGCGAAACAGCGATTCCGCGTGGACATACACTTCTTAAACGAAGAATCGTCGAATCTGACATAATCTCGAATAAATCGTGATCGTGCTAGCCGAATCGTAGTTTCTGTGCCAATTTCGCAAACTTGCACGAAAATGCACTGATCTAGAACGCGGAACAGCGATTCCGCATGGAAATACACTTCAGAAACGAAGAATCGTCGAATCTGACATAAGCTCGAATAAATGGTGATCGTGCTAGCCGAATCGTAGTTTCTGATCCAATTTCGCATACTTTCATGCAAATGCTCTGATCTAGCACGCGAAACAGCGATTCCGCATGGAAATACACTTCTGAAACGAAGAATCGTCGAATCTGACATAAGCTCGAGTAAATCGTGATCGTGCTAGCCGAATCGGAGTTTCTGTGCCAATTTCGCAAACTTGCATGAAAATGCACTGATCTAGCACGCGAAACAGCGATTCCGCATCGAAATACACTTCTGAAACGAAGAATCGTTGAATCTGACATAAGCTAGAATAAATCGTGATCGTGCTTGATGAATCGTTGTTTCTGTGCCAATTTCGCATATTTGCTTGCAAATGCACTGATCTAGCACGCGAAACAGCGATTCCGCGTGGAAATACACTTCTTAAACGAAGAATCGTCGAATCTGACATAATCTCGAATGAATCGTGATCGTGCTAGCCGAATCGGAGTTTCTGTGCCAATTTCGCAAACTTGCACGAAAATGCACTGATCTAGAACGCGGAACAGCGATTCCGCATGGAAATACACTTCTGAAACGAAGAATCGTCGAATCTGACATAAGCTCGAATAAATGGTGATCGTGCTAGCGGAATCGTAGTTTCTGATCCAATTTCGCATACTTTCATGCAAATGCTCTGATCTAGCACGCGAAACAGCGATTCCGCATGTAAATACACTTCTGAAACGAAGAATCGTCAAATCTGACATAAGCTTGAGGAAATCGTGATCGTGCTAGCCGAATCGGAGTTTCTGTGCCAATTTCGCAAACTTGCATGAAAATGCACTGATCTAGCACGCGGAACAGCGATTCCGCATGGAAATACACTTCTGATACGAAGAATCGTCGAATCTGATATAAGCTCGAATAAATCGTGATCGTGCTATCCGAATCGGAGTTTCTGTGCCAATTTCGCAAACTTGCACGAAAATGCACTGATCTAGAACGCGGAACAGCGATTCCGCATGGAAATACACTTCTGAAACGAAGAATCGTCGAATCTGACATAAGCTCGAATAAATGGTGATCGTGCTAGCCGAATCGGAGTTTCTGTGCCAATTTCGCAAACTTGCATGAAAATGCACTGATCTAGCACGCGAACAGCGATTCCGCACAGCAATACACATCTGATACGAAGAATCGTCGAATCTGACATAAGCTCGGATAAATCGAGATCGTGCTTGGCGAATCGTTGTTTCTGTGCCAACTTCGCATACTTGCATGCAAGTGCTCTGATCTAGCACGCGGAACAGCGATTCCGCATGGAAATACACTTCTGAAACGAAGAATCGTTGAATCTGACATAAGCTAGAATAAATCGTGATCGTGCTTGCCGAATCGTTGTTTCTGAGCCAACTTCGCATACTTCCATGCAAATGCTCTGATCTAGCACGCGGAACAGCGATTCCGCATGGAAATACACTTCTGAAACGAAGAATCGTTGAATCTGACATAAGCTAGAATAAATCGTGATCGTGCTTGCCGAATCGTTGTTTCTGTGCCAACTTCGCATACTTGCATGCAAATGCTCTGATCTAGCACGCGGAACAGCGATTCCGCATGGAAATACACTTCTGAAACGAAGAATCGTTGAATCTGACATAAGCTAGAATAAATCGTGATCGTGCTTGCCGAATCGTAGTTTCTGAGCCAATTTCGCATACTTGCATGCAAATGCACTGATCTAGCACGCGAAACAGCAATTCCGCACAGAAATACACTTCTGAAACGAAGAATCGTCAATTTTGACATAAGCTCGAATAAATCGTGATCGTGATAGCCGAATCGGAGTTTCTGTGACAATTTCGCAAACTTGCATGAAAATGCACTGATCTAGCACGCGAAACAGCGATTCCGGATGGAAATACACTTCTGAAACGAAGAATCGTTGAATCTGACATAAGCTAGAATAAATCGTGATCGTGCTTGCCGAATCGTTGTTTCTGTGCCAATTTCGCATATTTGCTTGCAAATGCAGTGATCTAGCACGCGAAACAGCGATTCCGCGTGGAAATACACTTCTTAAACGAAGAATCGTCGAATCTGACATAATCTCGAATGAATCGTGATCGTGCTAGCCGAATCGGAGTTTCTGTGCCAATTTCGCATACTTGCATGCAAATGCTCTGATCTAGCACGCGGAACAGCGATTCCGCATGGAAATACACTTCTGAAACGAAGAATCGTCGAATCTGACATAAGCTCGAGTAAATCGTGATCGTGGTAGCCGAATCGGAGTTTCTGTGCCAACTTCGCATACTTGCATGCAAATGCTCTGATGTAGCACGCGGAACAGCGATTCCGCATGGAAATACACTTCTGAAACGAAGAATCGTCGAATCTGATATAAGCTCGAATAAATCGTGATCGTGCTAGCCGAATCGGAGTTTCTGTGCCAATTTCGCAAACTTGCATGAAAATGCACTGATCTAGCACGCGAAACAGCGATTCCGGATGGAAATACACTTCTGAAACGAAGAATCGTTGAATCTGACATAAGCTAGAATAAATCGTGATCGTGCTTGCCGAATCGTTGTTTCTGTGCCAATTTCGCATATTTGCTTGCAAATGCACTGATCTAGCACGCGAAACAGCGATTCCGCGTGGAAATACACTTCTTAAACGAAGAATCGTCGAATCTGACATAATCTCGAATGAATCGTGATCGTGCTAGCCGAATCGGAGTTTCTGTGCCAATTTCGCATACTTGCATGCAAATGCTCTGATCTAGCACGCGGAACAGCAATTCCGCATGGAAATACACTTCTGAAACGAAGAATCGTTGAATCTGACATAAGCTAGAATAAATCGTGATCGTGCTTGCCGAATCGTTGTTTCTGTGCCAACTTCGCATACTTGCATGCAAATGCTCTGATCTAGCACGCGGAACAGCGATTCCGCATGGAAATACACTTCTGAAACGAAGAATCGTCGAATCTGACATAAGCTCGAATAAATCGTGATCGTGCTAGCCGAATCGGAGTTTCTGTGCCAATTTCGCAAACTTACATGAAAATGCACTGATCTAGCACGCGAAACAGCGATTCCGCATGGAAATACACTTCTGAAACGAAGAATCGTCAAATCTGACATAAGCTCGAATAAATCGAGATCGTGCTTGGCGAATCGTTGTTTCTGTGCCAATTTCGCATACTTGCATACAAATGCACCGATCTAGCATGCGAAACAGCGATTCCGCGTGGACATACACTTCTTAAACGAAGAATCGTCGAATCTGACATAATCTCGAATAAATCGTGATCGTGCTAGCCGAATCGTAGTTTCTGTGCCAATTTCGCAAACTTGCACGAAAATGCACTGATCTAGAACGCGGAACAGCGATTCCGCATGGAAATACACTTCTGAAACGAAGAATCGTCGAATCTGACATAAGCTCGAATAAATGGTGATCGTGCTAGCCGAATCGTAGTTTCTGATCCAATTTCGCATACTTTCATGCAAATGCTCTGATCTAGCACGCGAAACAGCGATTCCGCATGGAAATACACTTCTGAAACGAAGAATCGTCGAATCTGACATAAGCTCGAGTAAATCGTGATCGTGCTAGCCGAATCGGAGTTTCTGTGCCAATTTCGCAAACTTGCATGAAAATGCACTGATCTAGCACGCGAAACAGCGATTCCGCATCGAAATACACTTCTGAAACGAAGAATCGTTGAATCTGACATAAGCTAGAATAAATCGTGATCGTGCTTGATGAATCGTTGTTTCTGTGCCAATTTCGCATATTTGCTTGCAAATGCACTGATCTAGCACGCGAAACAGCGATTCCGCGTGGAAATACACTTCTTAAACGAAGAATCGTCGAATCTGACATAATCTCGAATGAATCGTGATCGTGCTAGCCGAATCGGAGTTTCTGTGCCAATTTCGCAAACTTGCACGAAAATGCACTGATCTAGAACGCGGAACAGCGATTCCGCATGGAAATACACTTCTGAAACGAAGAATCGTCGAATCTGACATAAGCTCGAATAAATGGTGATCGTGCTAGCGGAATCGTAGTTTCTGATCCAATTTCGCATACTTTCATGCAAATGCTCTGATCTAGCACGCGAAACAGCGATTCCGCATGTAAATACACTTCTGAAACGAAGAATCGTCAAATCTGACATAAGCTTGAGGAAATCGTGATCGTGCTAGCCGAATCGGAGTTTCTGTGCCAATTTCGCAAACTTGCATGAAAATGCACTGATCTAGCACGCGGAACAGCGATTCCGCATGGAAATACACTTCTGAAACGAAGAATCGTCGAATCTGACATAAGCTCGAATAAATGGTGATCGTGCTAGCCGAATCGGAGTTTCTGTGCCAATTTCGCAAACTTGCATGAAAATGCACTGATCTAGCACGCGAAACAGCGATTCCGCACAGCAATACACATCTGATACGAAGAATCGTCGAATCTGACATAAGCTCGGATAAATCGAGATCGTGCTTGGCGAATCGTTGTTTCTGTGCCAACTTCGCATACTTGCATGCAAATGCTCTGATCTTTCACGCGGAACAGCGATTCCGCATGGAAATACACTTCTGAAACGAGGAATCGTTGAATCTGACATAAGCTAGAATAAATCGTGATCGTGCTTGCCGAATCGTTGTTTCTGTGCCAATTTCGCATATTTGCTTGCAAATGCAGTGATCTAGCACGCGAAACTGCGATTCCGCGTGGAAATACACTTCTTAAACGAAGAATCGTCGAATCTGACATAATCTCGAATGAATCGTGATCGTGCTAGCCGAATCGGAGTTTCTGTGCCAATTTCGCATACTTGCATGCAAATGCTCTGATCTAGCACGCGGAACAGCGATTCCGCATGGAAATACACTTCTGAAACGAAGAATCGTCGAATCTGATATAAGCTGGAATAAATCGTGATCGTGCTAGCCGAATCGGAGTTTCTGTGCCAATTTCGCATACTTGCATGCAAATGCTCTGATCTAGCACGCGGAACAGCGATTCCGCATGGAAATACACTTCTGAAACGAAGAATCGTCGAATCTGACATAAGCTAGAATAAATCGTGATCGTGCTGCCGAATCGGAGTTTCTGTGCCAATTTCGCAAACTTGCATGAAAATGCACTGATCTAGCACGCGAAACAGCGATTCCGCATGGAAATACACTTCTGAAACGAAGAATCGTCAAATCTGACATAAGCTCGAATAAATCGAGATCGTGCTTGGCGTATCGTTGTTTCTGTGCCAATTTCGCATATTTGCTTGCAAATGCACTGATCTTGCACGCGAAAAAGCGATTCCGCACAGCAATACACATCTGATACGAAGAATCGTCGAATCTGACATAAGCTCGAATAAATCGAGATCGTGCTTGGCGAATCGTTGTTTCTGTGCCAACTTCGCATACTTGCATGCAAGTGCTCTGATCTAGCACGCGGAACAGCGATTCCGCATGGAAATACACTTCTGAAACGAAGAATCGTTGAATCTGACATAAGCTAGAATAAATCGTGATCGTGCTTGCCGAATCGTTGTTTCTGAGCCAACTTCGCATACTTCCATGCAAATGCTCTGATCTAGCACGCGGAACAGCGATTCCGCATGGAAATACACTTCTGAAACGAAGAATCGTTGAATCTGACATAAGCTAGAATAAATCGTGATCGTGCTTGCCGAATCGTTGTTTCTGTGCCAACTTCGCATACTTGCATGCAAATGCTCTGATCTAGCACGCGGAACAGCGATTCCGCATGGAAATACACTTCTGAAACGAAGAATCGTTGAATCTGACATAAGCTAGAATAAATCGTGATCGTGCTTGCCGAATCGTAGTTTCTGAGCCAATTTCGCATACTTGCATGCAAATGCACTGATCTAGCACGCGAAACAGCAATTCCGCACAGAAATACACTTCTGAAACGAAGAATCGTCAATTTTGACATAAGCTCGAATAAATCGTGATCGTGCTAGCCGAATCGGAGTTTCTGTGACAATTTCGCAAACTTGCATGAAAATGCACTGATCTAGCACGCGAAACAGCGATTCCGGATGGAAATACACTTCTGAAACGAAGAATCGTTGAATCTGACATAAGCTAGAATAAATCGTGATCGTGCTTGCCGAATCGTTGTTTCTGTGCCAATTTCGCATATTTGCTTGCAAATGCAGTGATCTAGCACGCGAAACAGCGATTCCGCGTGGAAATACACTTCTTAAACGAAGAATCGTCGAATCTGACATAATCTCGAATGAATCGTGATCGTGCTAGCCGAATCGGAGTTTCTGTGCCAATTTCGCATACTTGCATGCAAATGCTCTGATCTAGCACGCGGAACAGCGATTCCGCATGGAAATACACTTCTGAAACGAAGAATCGTCGAATCTGACATAAGCTCGAGTAAATCGTGATCGTGGTAGCCGAATCGGAGTTTCTGTGCCAACTTCGCATACTTGCATGCAAATGCTCTGATGTAGCACGCGGAACAGCGATTCCGCATGGAAATACACTTCTGAAACGAAGAATCGTCGAATCTGATATAAGCTCGAATAAATCGTGATCGTGCTAGCCGAATCGGAGTTTCTGTGCCAATTTCGCAAACTTGCATGAAAATGCACTGATCTAGCACGCGAAACAGCGATTCCGGATGGAAATACACTTCTGAAACGAAGAATCGTTGAATCTGACATAAGCTAGAATAAATCGTGATCGTGCTTGCCGAATCGTTGTTTCTGTGCCAATTTCGCATATTTGCTTGCAAATGCACTGATCTAGCACGCGAAACAGCGATTCCGCGTGGAAATACACTTCTTAAACGAAGAATCGTCGAATCTGACATAATCTCGAATGAATCGTGATCGTGCTAGCCGAATCGGAGTTTCTGTGCCAATTTCGCAAACTTGCACGAAAATGCACTGATCTAGAACGCGGAACAGCGATTCCGCATGGAAATACACTTCTGAAACGAAGAATCGTCGAATCTGACATAAGCTCGAATAAATGGTGATCGTGCTAGCGGAATCGTAGTTTCTGATCCAATTTCGCATACTTTCATGCAAATGCTCTGATCTAGCACGCGAAACAGCGATTCCGCATGTAAATACACTTCTGAAACGAAGAATCGTCAAATCTGACATAAGCTTGAGGAAATCGTGATCGTGCTAGCCGAATCGGAGTTTCTGTGCCAATTTCGCAAACTTGCATGAAAATGCACTGATCTAGCACGCGGAACAGCGATTCCGCATGGAAATACACTTCTGAAACGAAGAATCGTCGAATCTGACATAAGCTCGAATAAATGGTGATCGTGCTAGCCGAATCGGAGTTTCTGTGCCAATTTCGCAAACTTGCATGAAAATGCACTGATCTAGCACGCGAAACAGCGATTCCGCACAGCAATACACATCTGATACGAAGAATCGTCGAATCTGACATAAGCTCGGATAAATCGAGATCGTGCTTGGCGAATCGTTGTTTCTGTGCCAACTTCGCATACTTGCATGCAAATGCTCTGATCTTTCACGCGGAACAGCGATTCCGCATGGAAATACACTTCTGAAACGAGGAATCGTTGAATCTGACATAAGCTAGAATAAATCGTGATCGTGCTTGCCGAATCGTTGTTTCTGTGCCAATTTCGCATATTTGCTTGCAAATGCAGTGATCTAGCACGCGAAACTGCGATTCCGCGTGGAAATACACTTCTTAAACGAAGAATCGTCGAATCTGACATAATCTCGAATGAATCGTGATCGTGCTAGCCGAATCGGAGTTTCTGTGCCAATTTCGCATACTTGCATGCAAATGCTCTGATCTAGCACGCGGAACAGCGATTCCGCATGGAAATACACTTCTGAAACGAAGAATCGTCGAATCTGATATAAGCTGGAATAAATCGTGATCGTGCTAGCCGAATCGGAGTTTCTGTGCCAATTTCGCATACTTGCATGCAAATGCTCTGATCTAGCACGCGGAACAGCGATTCCGCATGGAAATACACTTCTGAAACGAAGAATCGTCGAATCTGACATAAGCTAGAATAAATCGTGATCGTGCTGCCGAATCGGAGTTTCTGTGCCAATTTCGCAAACTTGCATGAAAATGCACTGATCTAGCACGCGAAACAGCGATTCCGCATGGAAATACACTTCTGAAACGAAGAATCGTCAAATCTGACATAAGCTCGAATAAATCGAGATCGTGCTTGGCGTATCGTTGTTTCTGTGCCAATTTCGCATATTTGCTTGCAAATGCACTGATCTTGCACGCGAAAAAGCGATTCCGCACAGCAATACACATCTGATACGAAGAATCGTCGAATCTGACATAAGCTCGAATAAATCGAGATCGTGCTTGGCGAATCGTTGTTTCTGTGCCAACTTCGCATACTTGCATGCAAGTGCTCTGATCTAGCACGCGGAACAGCGATTCCGCATGGAAATACACTTCTGAAACGAAGAATCGTTGAATCTGACATAAGCTAGAATAAATCGTGATCGTGCTTGCCGAATCGTTGTTTCTGAGCCAACTTCGCATACTTCCATGCAAATGCTCTGATCTAGCACGCGGAACAGCGATTCCGCATGGAAATACACTTCTGAAACGAAGAATCGTTGAATCTGACATAAGCTAGAATAAATCGTGATCGTGCTTGCCGAATCGTTGTTTCTGTGCCAACTTCGCATACTTGCATGCAAATGCTCTGATCTAGCACGCGGAACAGCGATTCCGCATGGAAATACACTTCTGAAACGAAGAATCGTTGAATCTGACATAAGCTAGAATAAATCGTGATCGTGCTTGCCGAATCGTAGTTTCTGAGCCAATTTCGCATACTTGCATGCAAATGCACTGATCTAGCACGCGAAACAGCAATTCCGCACAGAAATACACTTCTGAAACGAAGAATCGTCAATTTTGACATAAGCTCGAATAAATCGTGATCGTGCTAGCCGAATCGGAGTTTCTGTGACAATTTCGCAAACTTGCATGAAAATGCACTGATCTAGCACGCGAAACAGCGATTCCGGATGGAAATACACTTCTGAAACGAAGAATCGTTGAATCTGACATAAGCTAGAATAAATCGTGATCGTGCTTGCCGAATCGTTGTTTCTGTGCCAATTTCGCATATTTGCTTGCAAATGCAGTGATCTAGCACGCGAAACAGCGATTCCGCGTGGAAATACACTTCTTAAACGAAGAATCGTCGAATCTGACATAATCTCGAATGAATCGTGATCGTGCTAGCCGAATCGGAGTTTCTGTGCCAATTTCGCATACTTGCATGCAAATGCTCTGATCTAGCACGCGGAACAGCGATTCCGCATGGAAATACACTTCTGAAACGAAGAATCGTCGAATCTGACATAAGCTCGAGTAAATCGTGATCGTGGTAGCCGAATCGGAGTTTCTGTGCCAACTTCGCATACTTGCATGCAAATGCTCTGATGTAGCACGCGGAACAGCGATTCCGCATGGAAATACACTTCTGAAACGAAGAATCGTCGAATCTGATATAAGCTCGAATAAATCGTGATCGTGCTAGCCGAATCGGAGTTTCTGTGCCAATTTCGCAAACTTGCATGAAAATGCACTGATCTAGCACGCGAAACAGCGATTCCGGATGGAAATACACTTCTGAAACGAAGAATCGTTGAATCTGACATAAGCTAGAATAAATCGTGATCGTGCTTGCCGAATCGTTGTTTCTGTGCCAATTTCGCATATTTGCTTGCAAATGCACTGATCTAGCACGCGAAACAGCGATTCCGCGTGGAAATACACTTCTTAAACGAAGAATCGTCGAATCTGACATAATCTCGAATGAATCGTGATCGTGCTAGCCGAATCGGAGTTTCTGTGCCAATTTCGCATACTTGCATGCAAATGCTCTGATCTAGCACGCGGAACAGCAATTCCGCATGGAAATACACTTCTGAAACGAAGAATCGTTGAATCTGACATAAGCTAGAATAAATCGTGATCGTGCTTGCCGAATCGTTGTTTCTGTGCCAACTTCGCATACTTGCATGCAAATGCTCTGATCTAGCACGCGGAACAGCGATTCCGCATGGAAATACACTTCTGAAACGAAGAATCGTCGAATCTGACATAAGCTCGAATAAATCGTGATCGTGCTAGCTGAATCGGAGTTTCTGTGCCAATTTCGCATACTTGCATGCAAATGCTCTGATCTAGCACGCGGAACAGCGATTCCGCATGGAAATACACTTCTGAAACGAAGAATCGTCGAATCTGACATAAGCTCGAATAAATCGTGATCGTGCTAGCCGAATCGGAGTTTCTGTGCCAATTTCGCAAACTTGCATGAAAATGCACTGATCTAGCACGCGAAACAGCGATTCCGCATGGAAATACACTTCTGAAACGAAGAATCGTCAAATCTGACATAAGCTCGAATAAATCGAGATCGTGCTTGGCGAATCGGAGTTTCTGTGCCAATTTCGCATACTTGCATACAAATGCACTGATCTAGCACGCGGAACAGCGATTCCGCATGGAAATACACTTATGAAACGAAGAATCGTCGAATCTGACATAAGCTCGAATAAATGGTGATCGTGCTAGCCGAATCGGAGTTTCTGTGCCAATTTCGCAAACTTGCATGAAAATGCACTGATCTAGCACGCGAAACAGCGATTCCGCATGGAAATACACTTCTGAAACGAAGAATCGTCAAATCTGACATAAGCTCGAATAAATCGAGATCGTGCTTGGCGAATCGGAGTTTCTGTGCCAATTTCGCATACTTGCATACAAATGCACTGATCTAGCACGCGGAACAGCGATTCCGCATGGAAATACACTTCTGAAACGAAGAATCGTCGAATCTGACATAAGCTCGAATAAATCGTGATCGTGCTAGCCGAATCGGAGTTTCTGTGCCAATTTCGCAAACTTGCATGAAAATGCACTGATCTAGCACGCGAAACAGCGATTCCGCATGGAAATACACTTCTGAAACGAAGAATCGTCAAATCTGACATAAGCTCGAATAAATCGTGTTCGTGCTAGCCGAATCGCAGTTTCTGTGCCAATTTCGCAAACTTGCACGAAAATGCACTGATCTAGAACGCGGAACAGCGATTCCGCATGGAAATACACTTCTGAAACGAAGAATCGTCGAATCTGACATAAGCTCGAATAAATGGTGATCGTGCTAGCCGAATCGTAGTTTCTGATCCAATTTCGCATACTTTCATGAAAATGCTCTGATCTAGCACGCGAAACAGCGATTCCGCATGGAAATACACTTCTGAAACGAAGAATCGTCGAATCTGACATAAGCTCGAGTAAATCGTGATCGTGCTAGCCGAAT
Organism: Lasioglossum baleicum; assembly: GCF_051020765.1. Taxonomy (NCBI): domain Eukaryota; kingdom Metazoa; phylum Arthropoda; class Insecta; order Hymenoptera; family Halictidae; genus Lasioglossum; species Lasioglossum baleicum. Next base: position 2,967 of record NW_027470882.1, on the reverse strand, counting down.
CGGAGTTTCTGTGCCAATTTCGCAAACTTGCATGAAAATGCACTGATCTAGCACGCGAAACAGCGATTCCGCATCGAAATACACTTCTGAAACGAAGAATCGTTGAATCTGACATAAGCTAGAATAAATCGTGATCGTGCTTGATGAATCGTTGTTTCTGTGCCAATTTCGCATATTTGCTTGCAAATGCACTGATCTAGCACGCGAAACAGCGATTCCGCGTGGAAATACACTTCTTAAACGAAGAATCGTCGAATCTGACATAATCTCGAATGAATCGTGATCGTGCTAGCCGAATCGGAGTTTCTGTGCCAATTTCGCAAACTTGCACGAAAATGCACTGATCTAGAACGCGGAACAGCGATTCCGCATGGAAATACACTTCTGAAACGAAGAATCGTCGAATCTGACATAAGCTCGAATAAATGGTGATCGTGCTAGCGGAATCGTAGTTTCTGATCCAATTTCGCATACTTTCATGCAAATGCTCTGATCTAGCACGCGAAACAGCGATTCCGCATGTAAATACACTTCTGAAACGAAGAATCGTCAAATCTGACATAAGCTTGAGGAAATCGTGATCGTGCTAGCCGAATCGGAGTTTCTGTGCCAATTTCGCAAACTTGCATGAAAATGCACTGATCTAGCACGCGGAACAGCGATTCCGCATGGAAATACACTTCTGATACGAAGAATCGTCGAATCTGATATAAGCTCGAATAAATCGTGATCGTGCTATCCGAATCGGAGTTTCTGTGCCAATTTCGCAAACTTGCACGAAAATGCACTGATCTAGAACGCGGAACAGCGATTCCGCATGGAAATACACTTCTGAAACGAAGAATCGTCGAATCTGACATAAGCTCGAATAAATGGTGATCGTGCTAGCCGAATCGGAGTTTCTGTGCCAATTTCGCAAACTTGCATGAAAATGCACTGATCTAGCACGCGAAACAGCGATTCCGCACAGCAATACACATCTGATACGAAGAATCGTCGAATCTGACATAAGCTCGGATAAATCGAGATCGTGCTTGGCGAATCGTTGTTTCTGTGCCAACTTCGCATACTTGCATGCAAATGCTCTGATCTTTCACGCGGAACAGCGATTCCGCATGGAAATACACTTCTGAAACGAGGAATCGTTGAATCTGACATAAGCTAGAATAAATCGTGATCGTGCTTGCCGAATCGTTGTTTCTGTGCCAATTTCGCATATTTGCTTGCAAATGCAGTGATCTAGCACGCGAAACTGCGATTCCGCGTGGAAATACACTTCTTAAACGAAGAATCGTCGAATCTGACATAATCTCGAATGAATCGTGATCGTGCTAGCCGAATCGGAGTTTCTGTGCCAATTTCGCATACTTGCATGCAAATGCTCTGATCTAGCACGCGGAACAGCGATTCCGCATGGAAATACACTTCTGAAACGAAGAATCGTCGAATCTGATATAAGCTGGAATAAATCGTGATCGTGCTAGCCGAATCGGAGTTTCTGTGCCAATTTCGCATACTTGCATGCAAATGCTCTGATCTAGCACGCGGAACAGCGATTCCGCATGGAAATACACTTCTGAAACGAAGAATCGTCGAATCTGACATAAGCTAGAATAAATCGTGATCGTGCTGCCGAATCGGAGTTTCTGTGCCAATTTCGCAAACTTGCATGAAAATGCACTGATCTAGCACGCGAAACAGCGATTCCGCATGGAAATACACTTCTGAAACGAAGAATCGTCAAATCTGACATAAGCTCGAATAAATCGAGATCATGCTTGGCGTATCGTTGTTTCTGTGCCAATTTCGCATATTTGCTTGCAAATGCACTGATCTTGCACGCGAAAAAGCGATTCCGCACAGCAATACACATCTGATACGAAGAATCGTCGAATCTGACATAAGCTCGAATAAATCGAGATCGTGCTTGGCGAATCGTTGTTTCTGTGCCAACTTCGCATACTTGCATGCAAGTGCTCTGATCTAGCACGCGGAACAGCGATTCCGCATGGAAATACACTTCTGAAACGAAGAATCGTTGAATCTGACATAAGCTAGAATAAATCGTGATCGTGCTTGCCGAATCGTTGTTTCTGAGCCAACTTCGCATACTTCCATGCAAATGCTCTGATCTAGCACGCGGAACAGCGATTCCGCATGGAAATACACTTCTGAAACGAAGAATCGTTGAATCTGACATAAGCTAGAATAAATCGTGATCGTGCTTGCCGAATCGTTGTTTCTGTGCCAACTTCGCATACTTGCATGCAAATGCTCTGATCTAGCACGCGGAACAGCGATTCCGCATGGAAATACACTTCTGAAACGAAGAATCGTTGAATCTGACATAAGCTAGAATAAATCGTGATCGTGCTTGCCGAATCGTAGTTTCTGAGCCAATTTCGCATACTTGCATGCAAATGCACTGATCTAGCACGCGAAACAGCAATTCCGCACAGAAATACACTTCTGAAACGAAGAATCGTCAATTTTGACATAAGCTCGAATAAATCGTGATCGTGCTAGCCGAATCGAGTTTCTGTGACAATTTCGCAAACTTGCATGAAAATGCACTGATCTAGCACGCGAAACAGCGATTCCGGATGGAAATACACTTCTGAAACGAAGAATCGTTGAATCTGACATAAGCTAGAATAAATCGTGATCGTGCTTGCCGAATCGTTGTTTCTGTGCCAATTTCGCATATTTGCTTGCAAATGCACTGATCTAGCACGCGAAACAGCGATTCCGCGTGGAAATACACTTCTTAAACGAAGAATCGTCGAATCTGACATAATCTCGAATGAATCGTGATCGTGCTAGCCGAATCGGAGTTTCTGTGCCAATTTCGCATACTTGCATGCAAATGCTCTGATCTAGCACGCGGAACAGCGATTCCGCATGGAAATACACTTCTGAAACGAAGAATCGTTGAATCTGACATAAGCTAGAATAAATCGTGATCGT